>NC_073401.1:31577495-31594995 GCF_028641065.1 Leucoraja erinaceus
TCAGTGTGGGTCAGTGTGGGTCAGTGTGGGGGGTGTGGGGGGGTCAGTGTGGGGGGGTCAGTGTGGGGGTCAGTGTGGGGGGGGTCAGTGTGGGGGGGTCAGTGTGGGGGGGGGTGGGGGTCAGTGTGGGGGGGGTCAGTGTGGGGGGTCAGTGTGGGGGGGTCAGTGTGGGGTGGGGGGTCAGTGTGGGGGGGTCAGTGTGGGGTGGGTCAGTGTGGGGGTCAGTGTGGTCACTGTGGGGGGTCAGTGTGGTCAGTGTGGGTCAGTGTGGGGGGTCAGTGTGGGGGCAGTGTGGGTCAGTTGGTCACTGTGGGTATCCTGCAGGGGTCAGTGATGGAGGGGTCAGTGTGGAGGGGTCAGTGTCAGGGGGGTCCCTGTGGGGGGGGGTCAGTGTGGTCACGAACAGTGGGTCAGTGTGGGGGGAAACACGGCACCAGTATCGCATGTGGGTCACTCAGGGTCAGTGTGGGGGTCAGTGTGCCCAGACCAGGGGCAGTGCCGGTCACTTTGCCTCACCTGACCATCCTGCAGCCACTGATGGGATGGGATTGGTCCGTCCTCAGTCTCTTCCCTTGTCGACTTTCTGATGAACGAACAGAAAGGGTCAGCAGGGAAACACGGCAACCAATCGCATCCCTTCATCAGCGCCAGGCCGCTCCTACTGACCACACACTGACCCACACACAGACCCACACACTGACCCACACACTGACCCACACACTGACCTCTCTCACTGACCGCTCTCTTCACCCGGGATCGCTATTACTGACCACTGCTGTCAGGCAAGGCAGCTTCGACTGACCGCTCTCTGCTCCAGACCGGACAGTAACGGGCAGCAGACACACACTCTGCAACAACCTCCATTCAGAGCGTTCCAACCTGGTGTCCCTGCTGGCCAGTAGCAGGGTCCATACTCTGACCACACTGACCACGGTGACCCCACTGACCCCCCACACTGACCAGTGACCACAAGATGGAGTTGTGTCAGCATTGAGTGTGTGGTCAGGGTGAGGGTCTTCTCTCCATGGGGGGAGAGTAGTGGCAACACCTCGCTTGGACACAGGCGGGTCGTGGGGTGAGGGGTGACTGACTGGTCTGAACCTCTCAGGGGGGGGTGAGGGGGTCCAATGCAGATCCTAGACTGGGCACAGACCGGCTACTGAGTCCCACCCCCCCCCCCCCACACCCCTGGTGTTTCCCTCCCTCCCGCCAGCTCGGACATCGCCGCCGGTCAGAGAGACCCCCGCTGGTCACTCACCTCTAGCAGCTGCACCGTCCCCTCATGCTCTCTCTTCACCTCCAACTGGGCCTGTGGAACACAGGGTGGTCAAACTGGTGGACAGACAGGGAGGGGTGGAGGCAGTGAGGGGTCAGTGTGGGGGTCAGTGAGGGGTCAGTGGGGGGTGAGGGGTCAGTGTGGGGTGAGGGGTCAGTGTGGGGGGGGGTCAGTGTGGGGTGAGGGTCAGTATGGGGTCAGTGTGGGGTCAGAGCAGGGGGGTCAGTGTGGGGTGAGGGTCGGTGTGGGGTGAGGGGTCGGTGTGGGGTGAGGGGTCGGTGTGGGGTGAGGGGTCAGCATGGGGTGAGGGGTGTGTGGGGTGAGGGGTCAGTGTGGGGGGGTCAGTGTGGGGTCAGGGGGATGAGGGGTGGGGGGTGAGGGGTCAGCATGTGGGTGAGGGGGTCAGTGTGGGGTGAGGGGTCGTGTGTGGGGGGTCAGTGTGGGGTGAGGGGTCAGTGTGGGGTGAGGGGTCAGATGTGGGTGAGGGGTCAGGGGGTGAGGGGTCGGTGTGGGGTGAGGGGTCGGTGTGGGGTGAGGGTCGGTGTGGGGTGAGGGGTCACCTGGTGCAGGGCGCTGACCTCCTGCTGTTTGCCGTGGAGGGTGTAGACGGCCGCTGCATATTCCTGCTCCACACGTCTGCGCCGCCCGGCCACCTCTCGCATGCGCTGCAACACACGTGGGCACCGGTCAGTGTGGGCACTTGGTCAGTGTGGGCACCGGTCAATGTGGGCACCGGTCAGTGTGGGGCACAGGTCAGTGTGGGCACCGGTCAGTGTGGGCACTGGGCAGTGTGGGCACTGGTCAGTGTTGGGTGTGGGCACCAGTCAGTGTGGGCACTGGTCAGTGTGGGCACTGGTCAGTGTGGGCACTGGTCAGTGTGGGCACAGGTCAGTGTCAGGTGTGGGCACAGGTCAGTGTGGGCACTGGTCAGTGTGGGCACCGGTCAGTGTGGGGTGTGGGCACCAGTCAGTGTGGGCACTGGTCAGTGTGGGCACTGGTCAGTGTGGGCACCGGTCAGTGTGGGGTGTGGGCACTGGTCAGTGTGGGCACTGGTCAGTGTGGGCACCGGTCAGTGTCAGGGAGTGGACACCGAGTCAGTGTGGGCACTGGTCAGTGTGGGCACTGGTCAGCACAGGTCAGTGTGGGCACTGGTCACTGGTCAGTGTGGGCACTGGTCAGTGTGGGCACTGGTCACTGTGGGCACCGGTCAGAGCCACAAACCCACACATCTAGGGAACGTGAGAGAAACCGGAGCACCCGGAGGAAGCCCACGCGGTCACGGGGAGAACCTGCAAACTCCACACAGACAGCGGCCGTGGTCAGGATGGAACCCGGGTCCCTGGCGCTGTGAGGCAGCAGCTCTACCCGCTGCACCACTGTACCGCCTGGTTACATCAGGGCCCATGTCTGGGGTCAGGGGTGATGCCCTGGGGCAGTGGGCTGACCCTGACCCTAACCCCCCCCCCTCCCCTGGCCCCATTGCCCAGACCCCCTGGTGGTTGCGGCCGGTTGGTCAGACCCTGCGGGGGGGGGGGGGGGGGGGGGTACGGGGGAACCCCAACACTCACCTGCAACACCTGCTCCAGGTTGTCCAGCCTTGCCCCCGTGCTGCTCTCCCCTCCCCCGCCTCACCTGCAGACAGACACACGCTCCATTATCGCACCCCCCTGCAGCGGCACAGGCCCTTCGGCCCATCCAGTCCCTGCCGTCCCACAGTACAATCCCATACTTGATAATATTCCTGATTAACCATTCTCCCCACATTCCCTGCACCCCCCCCCCTTCCCTCCGTCCCTCCCCCCCCCCCACTGCCCAGAGCTCCCCCCCCCTGCCATCCCTCACCTCCCCCCCCCCCCCCCGCCCAGCCCAGACCCCCCCACCGAATGGCCTCAGGGTCTTTGACTTGACGGGGGGGGGGGGGGGGTCAGGGGGGTGGGCAGTTGATTAATGCCCCTTCACTGCCATTCCTAGCCCCCCCCTCATCATCACCCCCCCCTCCCCACTCCCCCTCCCCTCCCCCATCCACACGCACACATCCCCAGTCCCCCCCGCTCATCACCCCCCCCCCCCCCTCCCCCCCCCCCCGCACTCCCCACCCCTCACCCCCACCCCCACTCACCCGCTACCCGCTACCGGCTCATGATGGAGGGAGCTCAGCGTTGTGGAGACTTCCTGGAGAACTTGTTTCACCTCATTCTGCAGCGGGGGGCGAGAGTGAATAGGCCATGAGGGCAAAGTCGTCACCGATGGACGGGGGGGGGGGGGGGGGGGGGGGGAGGGAGGGAGGGAGAGAGGAGAGAGGGAGGGAGGGAGGGAGGGAGGGGAGGGAGGGGGAGGGAGGGAGAGGTGGAAAGGAGGAGGGAGGAGGGGAAGAGGGGAGAGAGAGAGGAAGGGGTGGAAAGAGGGGGAGAAGGAAGGAGAGAGAAGGAGAGGGAGAAATGGGAGAGAGGGAGGGAGGGAGAGGGAGGGAGGGAGGGAGGGAGGGAGGGGAGGGAGGGAGGGAGGGAGGGAGGAGGGAGGGAGGGAGGGAGGGAGGGAGGAGTGGGCTAGGTAATCCCACGCACATCAACCCTCTGTGTGAAAAGGTCACCACTAGGATTCCTATTGAATCTTTTCCCCTTCACCTTAAATCGTTGTCCTCTGGTCCTCGATGACCCTACTCTGGGCAAGAGACTCTGACTGAAAGTGTCATCACAGGATGGAAGGGCAAGTTGTGGAACAGAGGGGTCTTGGTCTGTCTCAGAGATCCTCCAATAACCTGCCCGCTGCTGAGGCTGGGATGAAGGTTTAAACCTGGTCCAGCATGGAGACTGTGGGCAGAAGGGCCTGTTCCTGTGCTGTTCTATGCTCCAGCAGGTTGTGTGATTACAAACCACAGGTGAACATACAAACAGGTGCAGTGCTGCAACCTAACACAGCCTCCACAGCACAAGAGCGTGCAGTCTATATTTAGACAGATGTGAATGTGTGTCATTTGCTGTCACACCTACAGTTTACGCTGGGAGACTGACTACACATTGGCCTTTCAACCGGGCGCTGAAGACTCTGCCTGTGGGAGGGGACTGCTGTCTGTGGAGCCAGCATTTGGTGACTCTCTGTGTAGGAGGCAAGGAGATAGACACAACAATCTGGAGCTAAAGACAACACACAAAATGCTGGAGTAACTCAGCGGGACGGGACAGGCAGCATCTGTGGAGGGAAGGAATGGGTCGAGACCCTTCTTCTGACTGAGTCAGGGGAGAGGGAAACGAGAAATACAAACGGTGATATAGAGAGATATAGACAATAGGTGCAGGAGGAGGCCATTCGGCCCTTCGAGCCAGCACTGTCATTCAATGTGATCATGGCTGATCATCCACAATCAGTACCCCGTTCCTGCCTTCTCCCCATATCCCCTGACTCCGCTATCTTTAAGAGCCTCTCAAATGAAGTGTCTGACCTGCTGAGTTACTCCAGCATTCTGTGTCTATCTTTGGTTTAAACCAGCATCTGCAGTTCCTTCCTGCACATCCAATCTGGAGCTGAATATCTTGCAGGTTATTCCAGCCCATCGCTGCTTCTAGAGGACCCACCCACACACGCCTTGTTGCCCAAATCCCACCCCCTCTCCCCACCCCCCTCGTCCCCCCCACTGCCCTTGCACTGTAACCCCCCCCCCCCCACAAGCCTTGTACAAACCCCCCCCACACGACACACGACACACGACGCTCCATGGAGAGGGAGCTGAGTTGCCTGACCCCCCGCCTCGTGACCAGGAGCAGGGTAGCACCACCACCCATGGCTTCCCCTCCACGTCACCGTCAACAAATCGACCAAGAAACGCCTCGACTTTCTTCAAAGTTTCAGCAAGTTCCCCAACTACAGATAAGGTCACAAGTGATAGGAGCAGAATTAGGCCATTCGGCCCATCGAGTCTACTCCGCCATTCAATCATGGCTGATCTATCTCTCCCTCCCAACCCCATTCTCCTGCCGTCTCCCCATAATCCCCGACACCCGCACTAATCAAGGAATATAAAGCATTTTATCGGGAAGAATCCAAGCCCGGTTTGGGAACAGGGAATCACAGAGTTGTGGACGCAGCCCAGACCATCACACACACAAACCAACCTCCCTCCCTCCCATCGCCTCCATCTATCTACACCCCACGCTGCCTCGGCAAGGCCAGCAGCATCATCAAGGGCCAGTCTCACCCCCGGCCACTCCCTCTTCTCCCCTCTCCCATCGGGCAAGAGGTACAGAAGTGTGAAAACACACGCACACACGTCCAGATTCAGGGACAGTTTCTTCCCGGCTGTTATCGGGCAACTGAACCGTCCTCTCACCAACTAGAGAGCGGTCCTGACCTCCCATCCACCTCGTTGGAGGCACTCGGACTATCTTTAATCAGGATGTTGTTCCCTTTACCCTGTATCTGCACATTACTCATTGTAATCACACCCAGTATTTGCTTTGACAGGAGAGTGAGCAGGTAAACAAAAGCTTCCACTGGACCTCGGTACATGTGACAATAATGAATTAAACAGCGTCACAGGGTGTGGCCAATGGAACAAACACAACACTGGGATCACTGCCGGTCTCAGGCCTCAGGTGTCCACATGGCACAGTGTCCATGCACTGGTCACAGCTCTGTCATTGGCCGTGCCCAGGCTGCGTGAGGTGTAGGTGGAGGCGATGGAAGGGAGGTTGGTTTGTGTGTGTGTGTGTGTGTGTGTGTGTGTGTGTGTGTGTGTGTGCATGTGTGTGTGTGTGTGTGTGTGTGTGTGTGTGTGTGTGCATGTGTGTGTGAGTGTGTGTGCGTGTGAGTGTGTGTGTGTGTGTGAGTGTGTGTGTGAGTATGTGTGCATGAGCGGTTGTGTGCGCGCATTTGTATATGTATGTGTCTGTGTATGTGTGCAAGTGTGTGGGTGGGAGGGAGGAGGAGAGAGAGAGGGAGGGGAAAGGGAGGGAGGGAGGGAGAGGGAGGGAGGGAGGGAGGAAGAGAGTGAGAGGGAGGGAGGGAGGGAGGGAGGGAGGGAGGGAGGGAGGGAGGGAGGGAGGGAGGGAGGGAGGGAGGGAGGGAGGGAGGGAGGGAGGGAGGGAGGGAGGGAGGGAGGGAGGGAGGGAGGGAGGGAGAGAGGGAGGGAGATAGAGGGAGGGGGAGGGAGGGAGAGAGAGAAAGAGAGAGAGGGAGAGAGATGGAGAGAGAGAGGGGGAGAGAGAGAGAGAGAGAGAGAGAGGGGGAGGGGGGGAGAGAGGGGGGGAGGAGGGGAGGGGGAGGGAGGGAGGGAGGGGAGGGAGGGAGGGGAGGGAGGGAGGGAGAGAATGAGGGAGGGGTGGGCTAGGTAATCCCACGCACATCAACCTTGTGGAGAGGAAACGAAGGCAGCAGCTTGAATCAATGCCGGTATTGATTGGTGCGTGTAGTTACGATTCATCTGAGATGAATAATTCATGCAGCCTCACTGTAAATCACCGCCTAATACATCTGATGGATTTGCCTTTGGTCTGTTTTGATATTTGAACAATGAAGCTGTATCTAATAAATATTCCCCAGACACTGTGGGACATTCTCACTCACAGCTCCCACTCAAACTGGAACCACAGAGACACGCGGAGCCACACAGCTGGGGGTGGGGGTGGGAATGATTGGGATGGGACGGGAGAAGGGACTGGGAGTGGGAGTGGGATTGGGATGGGGATGCCTATTACAGACCCATGCCATGCGTTACAGTCAGTGGCCATTACAAGCCAGACACCGCATTACGGGCCCACGCACAATATTACACACCTCACAGATGCTGCCGTTCCCGCTGAGTTACTCCAGCACTCTGTCTATCTTCAATTTAAACCAACATCTGCAGTTCCTTCCTACACAACTACACACCCACTGTATGTACACACACACACATGTACAGTTCCATGATGTACCCACACACGCGTGTACAGATCCATGATGTACACACACACACGTGTACAGATCCATGATGTACACACACACACGTGTACAGATCCATGATGTACACATACACACGTGTACAGATCCATGATGTACACACACACGCGTGTACAGATCCATGATGTTACCACCAGCACTTTGCGTTTATCCCTGGTATAAACCAGCACCTGTACAGTTGCATGTTGTACACACACCCCCCTGTGGCGGGTCCATGAGGAGTTACTGGTCGCACTTTGTGATTGCTGGGAGGTTAGGCTAAGGGAGCACCTGCAGTGTGTTGTGTGTGTGTGGGTCTGTGTGGGGGTCTGTGTGGGGTGTACTGGTCGATGTGGGTCTGTGTGAGGGTGTAATACAATAGACAGTAGGGTGCAGGGGTGGCCATTCGGCCCTTCGAGCCAGCATCGCATTCAATGTGATCATGGCTGATCATCCCCAATCAGTACCCCGTTCCTGCCTTCTCCCCATATCCCCTGACTCCACTCTCTTCAAGAGCCCTATCTAGCTCTCTCTTGAAAGCATCCAGAGAACTGGCCTCCACCGCCCTCTGAGGCTGAGAATTCCACAGACTCACCACTCTCTGTGAGAAAAAGTGTTTCCTCTTTGCTCCTATACTCAACTCCTCTTGTTATAAAGGCCAACATGCAGGTACAAAGGCTTTCTTCACTGCCTGCTGTACCTGCGTGCTTACTTTCATAGACTGATGTACAAGGACCCCCAGATCCCGTTGTACTTCCCCTTTTCCCAACTTGACGCCATTTAGATAGTAATCTGCCTTCCTGTTTTTGCTGCCAAAGTGATAATTTCACATTTATCAGCATTAAACTGCATCTGCCATGCATCTGCCCACTCACCCAATCTGTCCAAGTCACCCTGCATTCTCATAGCATCCTCCTCACAGTTCACACTGCCACCCAGCTTTGTGCCATCTGCAAATTTGCTAATGTTACTTTGAATCCCTTCATCTAATTCATTGATGTATATTGTAAATAGAAGAACATTCACCCAGTGTCACCCTCACCTCCAGCCCCCTCACCCACTGCTTTTACCCGGTTAAACCCTCGTTACACATATTACCAGCTCCCCTGTGTAAACAGCCGACCAGCGATCCCTGCACACTAACACCAACCTACACACACACTGGGGACAATTTTTACCAATTAACCTGCAAACCTGCACGACTTTGTAGTGTGGGAGGAAACCGGAGCACCCGGAGAAAACCCACGCAGGTCACGGGGAGAACGTGCAAACTCCGTACAGACAGCGCCCGTAGTCGGGATCGAACCCAGGTACCTGGCGCTGTGAGGCAGCAGCTCTACCGTGTTGCCCTTGTCTCGACCCAAATCGTCGCCCATCCCTTCCTCTCCAGAGACGCTGCCTGACCCGCTGAGTTACTCCAGCACTCTGTGAAACGTCACCTATCCATGTTCTCCACAGATGCTGCCTGACCCGCTGAGTTACTCCAGCACTCTGTGAAACGGCATCTCTACATGTTATCCACAGATGCTGCCTGACCCGCTGAGCTACTCCAGCACTCTGTGAAACGTTCTCCACAAGAGCTGCCCCGAAGTTACCCAGCACTCTGTGAAACGTCACCTATCGTTCTCCACAGATGCTGCGAAACCTCCAGCACTCTGTGAAACGTCACCTATCCATGGCTCCACAGATGCTGCCTGACCCGCTGAGTTATGGTGGGAGCAGCATCTATGGAGCTAAGGAAATAGGCAACGTTTCGGGCCGAAATCCTTCTGGAAATAGGCAACGTTTCAGGCTGAAATCCTTCTGGAAATAGGCAACGTTTCGGGCCGAAACCCGGAAGGGTTTCGGCCCGAAACGTTGCCTATTTCCTTAGCTCCACAGATGCTGCCTGACCTGCTGAGTTACTCCAGCACTTTGTGTCTATCTTCGGTGTAAACCAGCACCTGCGGTTCCCTCGTGCCCATGTCGGGTACATCAAACCCATCATTATGAAATGAGATCAAGTGACCAATTTTAGTAACAGTGCTGGCGAACCGCTCGTTCAACAACATCAAGAGCTTTGTTCATCCTGATGCTTACCAGCTGTTCCTTGCCTCCACCGACTCGAGATAATCACACACTGATTAAAAATAGATCAATAATTCCATGATATTTTCTGCAGAGCTGAGCAGCGGCACCGGCAAATATCTGCTCATTCCTGAATTCACCACACACGGCCCAGTGGTTGCAAATGCAGCAAGCAAGCAGGCCCTTCGGCCCATATGGCCAGGGCAGGGGATAGCAGGGGGCAGGGGTTAGTGTGGGGGAGGGGTTAGTGTGGGGGAGGGGCAGGGGGTTAGTGTGGGGGAGGGGAGGGAATAAGGGGGGATTCTTCACAGTAAGAAGAAAAATGACACGCACACACAGAAACAGATTCACATTCACACACCACACACTCACACACACACAGAAACATTACACACGCACACACAAACACCACACACACACACACACACACACACACACCACACACACACACACACACACCACACACACACCACACACGCACACACACACACACACACACCACACACATACACACGCCACACACACACCACACACACACACTACACACACACACTGATCCAGTATCACACACGCACACACACACCACACACACACACACCACACACACACACACCAGCCGCACGCACACACTCACACTCGCACGCACGCACACTCACTCACACACTCGCACACACACACTCACACACACACACACACGCACACACGCGCACACACACACACACACACGGCACACACACACACATACGCCACACACATGCCACACAGACACACACACACACACACCACTCACACACACACACACCCTCTGTTCCACATGTAACATTACAAGGCCGCTGTACTGCCTTTTCCATGACAACATCACTATCTTGCATCACTAACACATCATCAACAACTTACTGAATTAAACGCTAAAACCAGCACTGAAATTATCAAAGAAAAACATCTTCATCACCAGAGAGAGACAGAGACAGAGACAGAGACAGAGAGAGACAGAGAGAGAGACAGAGACAGAGAGAGAGAGAGAGAGAGAGACAGAGAGAGAGAGAGAGAGAGAGAGAGAGAGAGAGAGAGAGAGACAGAGAGAGACAGAGACAGAGAGAGGCAGACAGAGAGAAAGACAGAGAGAGACAGAGAGAGAGAGACAGAGAGAGAGAGACAGAGACAGAGAGAGACAGAGAGAGAGAGAGAGAGAGAGAGAGACAGACAGAGACAGAGAGAGAAACAGACAGAGAGAGAGGCATAGAGCGAGAGACAGCATATAACACCAAGCTTTTCACTGTACCTCAGTACACGTGACAGTAATAAATATAACCCCCCCAGCCTGTTTGATTGAAAGATACAGAATGGAACACAGGCCCTTCGGCCCACACCAACCAGCGAGCACCCACTTTCACATCCACATTCTACATTTCTAGAATATTCTACCCCTCCTATATTGGTATTTCCGATAACCCCCAGCTGGTGACCATGCCTTGCCCCACCCCCACCACCACCCTCTCTCAGTCCCCCACCCCCACCCCCACCACCACACTTAGTCTGAAGGATCCTAACCCGATACATCACCTATCCATGTTCTCCACAGATGCTGCCTGACCCGCTGAGTTACTCCAGCACTCTGTCTTTTTTGTAAACCCAGCATCACCAGTTCCCTGTTTCTCCTTTATCCACCTTGGGCGGAGGGTGAGGCAGTGGGTAGAGCTGCTGGTTTACAGCGCCAGAGACCGAGTCTCCACCCTGAGCTCAGCAGTGTCGGTGAGTGAATGAGTGGATGAGAAAGTGGGAGAGCATGGAACAAGTGTGAATGGGTGATCGATGGGCAGCATGTACTCGGTGGGCCGAACGGGCCTGTTTCTGATCTATATCTTTCTTTCAATCAATCAACGTCTACATAAGCACAATAAGTGGCCATGATCGGAGCAGCCCCTCCCCCACGCCAGCCCCCCCCCCAACACCCCCCCCCCCACACACCAGCCCCCACCACACTGGCCCCTCCCCCCACTGCCCCCCCACACCAGCTCCCCCCACACCAGTACCACCACCAGCAATACTCCACCCGCAATACTGCACACGCAATATCCACACGCAATACTGCACACGCAATATCCACACGCAATACTGCACATGCAATACTGCACACGCAATACTGCACATGCAATACTGTACACGCAATACTGCACACACAATATCCACATGCAATACTGTACACGCAATACTGCACACACAATATCCACACGCAATATCCACACGCAATACTGCACACGCAATATCCACACGCAATACTGCACACGCAAGACTGCACACGCAATATCCACACCCAATACTGCACACGCAATACTGCACACGCAATATCCACACGCAATACTGCACACGTAATACTGCACACGCAATACTGCACACGCAATATCCACACGCAATACTGCACACGTAATACTGCACACGCAATACTGCACACGCAATATCCACACGCAATACTGCACACGTAATACTGCACACGTAATACTGCACACGCAATCTGCACACGCAATATCCACACACAATACTGCACACGCAATATCCACACACAATCCAACCCAGTCCAGTAAAACCTCCTGATCTCCCACTCATAGTCATCTGTCAAACTAAACCTGAAACAGGTGATGCTGTGATTACTTTGTTTTCTGGAAAGAGCCTTCGGGCATTAATACCCAATAGACATTTACCTAGAGCTGCGTGGCTCCTTCAGCTCACCTGTGTGAATGTTGCTGCACCTGCAGCCAGGTGAGGCAGTGCTAGACTCCACCTCTTCTCCAATGATTAAAACACAAAGCGCTGGAGGAACTCAGTGAGTCCGGCAGCATCTGTGGAAAGAATGGACAGGCAACGTTTCGGAAGAAGGGTCCTGACCTGAAACTTCACCCTTCACCTATCCATGTTCTCCGTAGATGCTGCCTGACCCGCTGAGTTACTCCAGCACTCTGTGAAACGTCACCTATCCATGTTCCCCACAGATGCTGGCTGACCAGCTGAGTTACTCCAGCACTCTGTGAAACGTCACCTATCCATGTTCTCCACAGATGCTGCCTGACCCACTGAGTTACTCCAGCACTCTGTGTAACGTCACCTATCCAATGTTCTCCACAGATGCTGCCTGACCTCCACACATGAGTTGGACATCCAGCACTCTGTGAAAACGTCACCTATCCATGTTCTCCACAGATGCTGCCTGACCCGCTGAGTTACTCCAGCACTCTGTGAAACGTCACCTATCCAGGTTCTCCACAGATGCTGCCTGCCCCGCTGAGTTACTCCAGCATTCTGTGAAACGTCACCTATCCATGTTCTCCACAGATGCTGCCTGACCCGCTGAGTTACTCCAGCACTCTGTGAAACGTCATCTATCCATGTTCACCACAGATGCTGCCTGACCCGCTGAGTTACTCCAGCACTCTGTGAAACGTCACCTATCCATGTTCTCCACAGATGCTGCCTGACCCGCTGAGTTACTCCAGCACTCTGTGTCCATGTTAACACTGGGACTCAGTTTGACGATCTTGGCCTCACTCACTCTGACAGACGGGGACTGGTCCAAGACTTAATGAGCACATTAACGGCTTAAACATTGCCAGTCTGTGGCATTCACTGGCCAGACTGTGATGGCATGCAGGACAGACGACCAGACTGGGGTCTGGCTGCAGACAGACAAACTCAGACAGCAGTTAGACGTCTGTTAGGGGAGAACGTGGGGGGTGTCAGACCGTCTGTGGCGGCAGAAGGGAGGGAGAGAGGGAGAGAGAGAAAGAAAGAGGGAGAGAGAGGGATAGAGGGAGAGGGACATAGAACTGCAGATGCTGGAATCTTCAGCAAAACACAGAGTGCTGGAGTAACTCAGTGGGTCGGGCAGCATCTGTGGGTCGGGACCCTTCCTCACACTGATGGAGGGAGGGGTGGAAGAAGTGGAGGGGGGAGGGCGAGTGATGGGTGGATACAGGTGAGGGGGTGAGTGGCGGATGTTGATTTTCATCACCTGGCCTTTGTCCCCCCCCCCATCAGCCAATCACCCCCTCACCTGTATCCACCCATCACTCGCCCCCCCTCCCCCAGTGTGAGGAGGGGTCCCGACCCACAGACACTGCCCGACCCACTGAGTTACTCGCTGTTGTTCATTGTGAGGGTGACGGGGTCCGGAGTCGGGGGGTTGTTACTGGGCGTGGGTGAGGGTGAGGGTGAGGCCACAGCGCCGGGCACTGACCAGCACTGACCACCCGGCCCGGCCCGGCCCAGACCAGACCAGCTCCACCATCACTGTGCGGTCACTCACCAGCCCCCGCCCCGGACTGGGACACGGTGATAGCGCGGGGGGGGGGGGGGGACGGGGCCGGTGCTGATGATGGGGTGGGGGGGGGTCGCGGCCAATCTGCCCCCCCCCCCACCCCGTTATATCCCCACCCCCCCCCGCGCTGCAGAGACGGGGCCGGGATATCGCGCCTTCCCCGGGGTCCGGTTACCGGGGGCGCGAGGTCCGGTCCGGTGTCCGGAGGCCGGAGAGGGGGATGGGGGGGGGGTGGAGGGGGGGGGAGGGGAGGGGGGGGGGCGGTATATAACGGGGGGGGGGGGGATATTTACCGGTCCGGGCCCGCGGCGGCTTCTGTCACCTCCCGGCCTCCTCGATCCAAACCGCAGCCGCGGACGCGCTCGGTGATTCCCGGCATCGGCGGGCGCGCTCCCGCTCCGGCCGCGGACAGATGTGCGGCAGATGTGCGCGCCCCGACTCTCCCCGTCCCCGCCTGGACTCTCACCCCGCACCCACCCCTGCACCCACCTGCACCACACCCCCCCTGCACCCAACCTGCACCCACCCCCACCCCGCACCCACCCCGCACCCACCCCGCACCCACCCCCGCACCCCCACCCCGCACCCTCCCCCCCACCATCCCTGCACCCACCCCTGCACCCACCCCCGCACCCAATATACATAAATGATTTGGATGAGGGGATTCAAAGTAACATTAGCAAATTTGCAGATGACACAAAGCTGGGTGGCAGTGTGAACTGTGAGGAGGATGCTATGAGAATGCAGGGTGACTTGGACAGGTTGGGGGAGTGGGCAGATGCATGGCAGATGAAGTTTAATGTGGATAAATGTGGGGTTATCCACTTTGGTAGCAAAAACAGGAAGTCACATTACTATCTAAATGGCATCAAGTTGGGAAAAAGGGAAGTACAACGAGATCTGGGGGTCCTTGTTCATCAGTCTATGAAAGTAAGCATGCAGGTACAGCAGGTAGTGAAGAAGCGAATGGCATGTTGGCCTTCATAACAAGAGGAATCAAATATAGGAGCACAGAGGTCCTTCTGCAGTTGTACATAGCCCTAGTGAGACCACACCTGGAGTATTGTGTACAGTTTTGGTCCCCCAATTTGAGGAAGGACATTCTTGCTATTGAGGGAGTGCAGCGTAGGTTTACAAGGTTAATTCCCGGGATGGCGGGACTGTCATATGCTGAGAGAATGGAGCAGCTGGGCTTGTACACTCTGGAGTTTAGAAGGATGAGAGGGAATATTATTGAAATGTATAAGATTGTTAAGGGCTTGGACACGCTAGAGGCAGGAACATGTTCCCGTGTTGGGGGAGTCCAGAGCCAGGGGCCTTACACAGTTTAAGAATAAGGAGTAAGCCATTTAGAACGGAGATGAGGAAACACTTTTTCACACAGAGAGTTGTGAGTCTGTGGAATTCTCTGCCTCAGAGGGCGGGGGAGGCGGTTCTCTGGATGCTTTCAAGAGAGAGCTAGATAGGGATCTTAAAGATAGCGGAGTCAGGGATATGGGGAGAAGGCAGGAACGGGTACTAATTGGGGATGATCAGCCATGATCATATTGAATGGTGGTGCTGGCTCGAAGGGCCGAATGGCCTCCTCCTGGACCTATTGTGTATGTTTCCATGGTACATAAAAATGCTGGAGAAACTCAGCGGGTGCAGCAGCATCTATGAAGTGAAGGAGATAGAAACATAGCCTGAAGAAACGTTGCCTATGTTGGCCGGTGTGGGCAAGTTGGGCTGAAGGGCCTGTTTCCACGCTGGAGTCTCGGCTCATCGCTGACCCTGTTCGTCAGCTGCGTACATCTGATTGTTTCTGATCATTTTAATTCCATCATCAGCCCCGTCATTCTGCCAATTACTAGTGAACTAAATAATTCAGAGGCCGGGATTCTAACGTCTCACCTTTCTGAACGTCACTCCTTTAGCCCAGCGAACAGCGTGGCCTCAAAATTACCCCCCCCCACCCCCCCCCCCCCCCCCGCAGAGCAGCCCAATTACACCCCTTGATAGTCAATACCACACCCCCTCCCCACCCAACATCCCCCAGCCACTGGGGGGCGGGGGGGGGGGGGGGCTGGGCGGGGGGGTGGGGGGGGGGGGGGGTGAGTGGGGGGGGGTGGGGGGGGGGATGGGGGAGGGGGATGGGGGGGGGGGGGAGGGGGTGGGGAGTGGGTGGGTGTGTGGGGGTGAGTGTGTGGGTGGGTGTGTGGGTGGGTGTGTGTGTGGGTGAGTGTGAGTGAGTGGGTGGGTGTGTGAGTGGGTGGGTGTGTGTGTGTGTGTGTGTGTGTGTGTGTGTGTATGGGTGGGTGTGTGTGTGTGTATGTGTGTGGGTGTGTGTGTGTGTGTGTGTGTGTGAGTGGGTGAGTGTGTGGGTGGGTGAGTGTGTGGGTGTGTGTGTGTGGGTGTGTGTGTGGTGTGTGTGTGTGTGTGTGTGTGTGGGTAGGTGTGGGGGTGTGTGTGTGTGTGGGTGGGTGGGTGTGAGTTGCTGCATCTGCTGCAGGCACCGGTCAGTCTGTGGCGCCCTCTGCTGCCCGCCCTGTGCCACTGCCGCTACGCACTCCTGCCTTTGTGTAGCGCCTGTCACGGCCAGAGTCGGGCTTTGGGGATGCGGCAGGTGGTGCAGCGGGCCACAGGAGGTGTCCGGGTGAAAGCAAAGGCCTGAGGGGTGGGAAACATGTTGAACCCAGCAAAGGCAGAGAGTTGGGAATGAAGCAGCAAATAATATTAGACACAGAGTGCTGGAGTAATTCAGCGGGTGCAGCAGCATCTGTGGAGAACATGGATAGGTGACGTTTCACAGAGTGCTGGAGTAACTCAGCGGGTGCAGCAGCATCTATGGAGCTAAGGAAATAGGCAACGTTTCGGGCCGAAACCCATAAGGGTTTCGGCCCGAAACGTTGCCTATTTCCAGAAGGGTTTTCGGCCCGAAACGTTGCCTATTTCCTTCGCTCCATAGATGCTGCTGCACCATAACTCAGTGGGTCAGGCAGCATCTGTGGAGAACATGGATAGGTGACGTTTCACAGAGTGCTGGAGTAACTCAGCGGGTCAGGCAGAGAAGGAAGGGGTGACGTTTCAGGTCGAGACCCTTCTTCAGACTCTCTTCTCCTTCTCGGCACCAGGGAAAGTTGAGAGAACCCACAACAAATTCATTTGCTACAACTTTGATATTAGTTTATTCAGAAATTTAAACATAATTTACATTCTGAGATAGTAAGGCAACATAACATCTGGACTGGATCTCACATTTTGATTCCGGTTTACACAGGAATAGGGTATTTGTCTTTAAGAAAAGACTGCACAGCTCGTGAAAAACAACGTCTTTGTAAAAACCGTGCAACATGAACAAGGGGTTAGAAACAGTGAGGCGGTGTGGGAGACGGCTAGCATTTCAGTACACTGCTACAATAATGTGACTGAATATTGCAGTTGTTACACGCGTGGGATTTGTAACAACAAGAACCGTCGTATGTACAGAGGAGTGAAAAACAAACATTTATCTTACAATTTTCTTTAAAAAAAAATTGTGCACAGCCCAAGTCAATAAAAGTTAATACATAAAAACCTAAAACATGTAGTCAGCACTCTCAGGTATGAACTGGCATTCACAAGTCATGTGAAGATAGACACAAAATGCTGGAGTAACTCAGTGGGACAGGCAGCATCTCTGGAGAGAAGGAACGGGTGACGTTTTGGGTCGAGACCCTTCTTCAACTTGCAGAAACATCACCCATTCCTTCTCGCCAGAGATGCTGCCTGTCCCGCTGAGTTACTCCAGCGGTTCGGTGTCTATCTTGGCTTTAGACCCGCGTCTGCAGTTCCTTCCTGCACAAGTGGGTCAGAGGGCGAGGGTGAAACCACAAGATATCCGGCAAATGGCTCTTCCTTCATTCTGTGTAAACACAAGCTGGAGTGGGACAGGGCTCAGAGACAGGCAGGTTCAG
>NC_073401.1:31599995-31654995 GCF_028641065.1 Leucoraja erinaceus
GGCCATTCATAGGAGCAGAATTAGGTCATTCAAATCTACTCCACCATTCAATCATGGCTGATCTATCTCTCCCTCCTAACCCCATTCTCCTGCCTTCTCCCCATAACCCCTGACACCCGCACTAATCAACAATCTATCTATCTCTGCCTTAAACATATCCACTGACTTGTGGCCTCCACAGCCGTCTGTGGCAAATAATTCCACAGATTCACCACCCTCTGACTAAAGAAATTCCTCTTCATCTCCTTCCTAAAGGAACGTCCTTTAATATCAGCCCACACAATCAATGCTGGCTCTCTGAGCGACCACACCATGGCTTAGAGCCGCATGGCACAGTAACAGGCCCTTCGGCCCGCAGTGTCCATGCTCCCCCATGCTATCTCCGTGCCCATCCCATTCACCAAACTGGCGTTCAGCGTGGTGAATTCACCCGAGTTCAGTGTTCTCACAGCTAGTGTAAACACAGAGTATCTGCCTGCAGCAATCACCCACTCTGGCCATCTGCCCCCAACACACACTCTGGGTTGCCCACCCACCCATCCACCCACCCATGGCTGGTATGTAGACCCACCTCCAGGGGGCGTTCCCAGGCCCTATTGCCAGTCCTCCTTCATGCAGCCCTCCCCTGGACAGACGTCACTGACCCATGCACTGGTCACTCCAGGTTAGGTCCAGCACTGCACCGTCTCCAATCAAACTCCTCACCCACAGGCTCACCATATCCACACTCTGGGACAGAGGTGAATGACCTCCCCGTCCCCCTCCCCCTCCCTCTCCTTCCTTCCACACCGAGACCACAATCGCAGGTAAGATAGGGGGTGGGACCCGCCTCCCTCTACAACACAGAACACCGCTGTGATTTGTCCTCCTCACCTCCCCACTAGATCAGTTGAGTTTACTGTCCCGTGTACCGGGGGTTACAGCGAAAAGCTTTAGTTGCGTGCTAACCAGTCAGTGGAAAGACAACACATGATCACAATCGATCCGTTGACAGTGTACAGACACAGGATAAAGGGAATAACGTTCCGTGCAAGGTAACGCCACTACCGACCAATCAAAGAGGTCTGAGGGTCACCAATGAGGAAGATAGTGGTTCAGGACCGCTCTACTAGGCAGCAGCTCCAGCCCACACCCACTTCTGCTGCTGCTCTTAGGCACAAATTATCCCCCCACCTGCCCCCCCCCCCCCCCCCCCCCCCCCCCGTGCAGAAGAGCAGCCCCAACCTGAGACAGGAAGGTGCAGTCAGGACGCAGTGGTTCAGCCCCGCCCATGACCTTGGCCCCACCCACATTATCCATCTGCAATGACTCTGTCCACAACACATATTCCCCCCCCCCCCCCCCACCAATGTGCTCGTGCCCCCCCCCCCCGTGCTTGCCCCTCCCCCCCCACCAATGTGCTTGTGCCCCCCCATGCCTGCCTCACCTGCTGCTCCACCTGCATGGCCATGACCACACCAGGTGTATGCTGTATTGTGCCACACACTAGTCACCATAGCCCCATTGGGCTGGTGCTAGCCAGTGTTGAACATGCCTCACCTGCTGCTCCACCAACATGGCCATGTCCACAAACATGTCGTGCAGTTCCCGGATGCTGACTTCCAACTTGATGATGTCTTTGTGCCGTGACTCAATCTCGTTGAGGGCTTGCCTGGTGATCTGCGTGTCCGATATGATCTGCCAAGGTAGAGGTCAAGCTGGTGACCACCACACCGTCCACCAACCCAAACCACCCGCTGCCCTCTGCTGCCCCAACTTCAGCTGTCAGCTCGGTTGGCACGGGGAGACGGGGAGACGGGCAGGGGGGCGGGGAGGGGGCAGGGTCCAGAGCAGGGCTGGACGGGGCAGAGCTGGGCTGGGCGGGGCAGAGCTGGACAGGGCTCAGCAGGTCAGGCAGCATCTGTGGAGAACATGGATAGGTGACGTTTCACAGAGTGCTGGAGTAACTCAGCGGGTCAGGCAGCATCTGTGGAGAACATGGATAGGTGACGTTTCACAGAGTGCTGGAGTAACTCAGCGGGTTAGGCAGCATCTGTGGAGAACATGGATAGGTGACGTTTCACAGAGTGTTGGAGTAACTCAGCGGGTCAGGCAGCATCTGTGGAGAACATGGATAGGTGACGTTTCACAGAGTGCTGGAGTAACTCAGCGGGTCAGGCAGCATCTGTGGACAACATGGATAGGTGACGTTTCAGGTGGGGACCAGACTGCTGGGTTTTCTTCATGCCAGGGTGTTATTTAAGTCTTGTGATCATGAGAGTTGGCAAGAGGTGGGTGTGGCGGGGAGTGCCAGTGAAGGGGTCGTGCCAGAGGAGGGGGTGTGGTGGGGGGGGATGGAGCACGGTTTGGGTCAGTGCGAGAGTGCGGGGACCTGCGTACATCGGAGGTGAAGATGGAGGGATTCCCGGTCTCCAGCATCTCCTCCAGCTCATCGTCAGTCGTGGTCCTCCCGGCTGTGGGAACAAAGAGACCGTTCAGTGCGGCCGTCCTGCCTCGAACAAACGTCCCCGCTTCCTTCACAGATACAACGCACAGGCCCTCCGGCCCATCTAGTCCGTGCCGACCAGCGATCCCCGCTCACTAACACTATCCTACACGCACCAATTTACAATTATACAGGAGCCAATTAACCTACAAACCCGCACGTCTTTGGAGTGTGGGAGGAAACCAGAGCACCCGGAGAAAACCCACGCAGGTCACGGGGAGAACATGCAAACTCTACACAGACAGCACCCGTGGTCAAGATCATACCTGGGTCCCTGGCGCCGTGAGGCAGCAGCACTACCCACTGCACAAGTCCAAAACTAACAGAACAGAACACCACTAAGTCAGACACCTCCTCCACCCCTTTTAGCTGCCCATCTCTCTAACCCCACCGGGACTTTGTCTGTGGAACTGATGCGCCACAATGCCCTGCTCTCTGTATCCTCCCCACTGCTCTACCTATTGGACTTGAGTTTGACTTGATTGTATTTATGTGTAGGAAGGAACTGCAGATGTTGGTTTAGACCGAAGATAGACACAAGGTGCTGGAGTAACTCAGCGGGCCAGGCAGTGACTCTGGAGAGAAGGAATGGGTGACGTTTCAGGGGTCGAGGCCCTGCTTCAGACTGATGTGACTGCATCGCGTGCAAGACAAAGTTTCTCACTGTACCCCCAGCTTACATGTGACAGGAATATCAACCTAAATCTGCTCTGATCAAGATTCCAATCCCAGCCGCAGCTGGCCTGCATTAAGTGGCTGCACAGATGTTGAGTGATAGGACCAGTGTTGAACTACAATAGCTGGCTCAGGCACACGGATGTCGAGGCACTGGCCCGTGTCAACGACCGCTTTTACATTCCCAATATCACACTTGGTCATCAGAGCTTTGTGACTTCAACAATAACATTTCCTGAACTTCGTATTGCTCTAAAGTCCCTGCGCACGCACGCACCAGTCTGTAATGTGAAACTGCCGATGTGTTTGTGTTAGCCCTCATCTCCAGGGACAGGGAGGAGAGGGATGAGCAGATGCTTAGAGTCAGTAACTGACAGCTGGACTTTGCAAATTCCAACTGCACACATTGAGCCCAGTCTGAGATCAGCCACACGTTACAGTCAACAGGTTTCTGCCATTAACGACACAAAGAGCCGCAGTAACGATGAGTCATGAGATACTGCCTGGCCCGCTGAGTCACTCCAGCACCTAGTGTCCCTTTCTTTTTTGTCGGCAGCATCTGCAGTTCCTTGTTTCTACATTGTACTGTTGTATCTTATAGAGGTGTATAAAATCATGAGAGGAATAGATCGGGTAGACACACAGAATCTCTTGCCCAGAGTAGGGGAATCGAGGACCAGAGGACATGGGTTTAAGGTGAAGGGGAGAAGATTTAATAGGAATCTGAGGGGTACTTTTTTCACACAGAGGGTGGTGGGTGTATGGAACAAGCTGCCGGAGGAGGTAGTTGAGGCTGGGACTATCCCAACGTTTAATAAACAGTTAGACAAGGCAAAGGCAAGGCAGCGCCTTTACCACCTCAGGCAATTGAGGAAATTCAGAGTGTCTCTGAGGATCCTCCAGTGCTTCTACGCAGCGGCGGTGGAAAGCATCTTGTCCGGGAACATTACCATCTGGTTTGGGAATTGCTCTGCCAAGGACAAGAAGGCTCTGCAGAGAGTAGTGCGTTCAGTCGAACGCACTATGGGAACTTCACTCACCCCCCTGCAGGAACTATACAACAGGAGGTGCAACTCCAGAGCAAATAAAATCATGGGAGACCCCTTCCACCCCTGCAACGGACTGTTCCAGCTGCTACGGTCAGGCAAACGCCTCCGTTGCCATGCGGTGAGAACGGAGAGGTTGAGAAGGAGTTTCTTCCCAGAGGCAATTCGGACTGTAAACGCCTATCTCACCAGGGACTAACTCTACTGAACGTTTTTCCTTCCATTATTTATTATGTAAAAGAATATGTGTGTTATGATTGTGTTTATAATTTGTTTGGTTGTTTTGTTGTTTGTCTTTTGCACAAAAGTCCGCGAGCATTGCCACTTTCATTTCACTGCACATCTTGTATGTGTATGTGACAAATAAACTTGACTTGACAGACAGGTACATGGTGGATAAGACAGGTTTGGAGGGATATGGACCAAACTCAGGCAGGTGGGACTAGTGTTGCTGGTGCATGTTGACTGGTGTGGGCAAGTTGGGCTGAAGGGCCTGTTTCCACAAGGTACTCACTGATCTCCAGCTGACGCTGAATGCGCCCTTTGCTGCGCTCTCTGAAGTATATCTGGATCTCGTTGTACTCCGTCATCACGTTGGCAAACTTCCGTGACAGGGTCGCATGCTGGAATACAGAGCAGGTCGATTACACAGAGGCTGCAGACAGAACATCCCCTCCCCCCCCTCCCATCACTGTATACAGAACCCACCACACCCCCCACCATCACTGTATACAGAACCCACCCCCCCCCCCCAACCCACCCATCTATACAGAACCCCCCCCATCCCCCAATCACTGTATACAGAACCCACCCCCCCCCCCTCACTGTATACAGAACTCACCCCCCACCATCACAGAACCCACCCCCCCCCCCCTCCCATCACTGTATACAGAACCCACCCCCCCCAATCACTGTATACAGAACCCACCCCCCCCCCCCCCCCATCACTGTATACAGAACCGCCCAACCCAACATCTCATTCCCCACCCCTTTGATCCACATCTCATTGTCTGCCAGCCCATCCCACCGATCGCTATCTTGCACCCCCCCCCTCGGACCAAGTTGTGGGGAAAGGTAAGACCCCTCTGGAACGAGGGCTTCACAAGGTTGCGGTCCGCTGTGACCGCTCTCCCCGCTCGCCTGTGCGTTCCCGTCGGCAGTGGGGCAATGTCCAGTTAGCCCTGTCAGTGTTGTGGGGGAGAGGGAGGGAGGGATGGGCTGAATTCCCAACCTGCCGTCATGGGTGGACACTGACACTGACACTGACACACATACATCCGTGTTGGGGGAGTGGCCCCGAGAACCATCAGAGTTCTCCAGCAGGCAGCCCGCAGACACCACTTCAGCGTAACTCAGCACCGGCCCCCGACAGTGGGACCCCGATGCAAAAAACTAAAAACTAAACTAAACCACCCAAAGCCTTAGAGAGCCGAGAACAATGGCCTCCTCAACGACAGCGGCAATCTTGTACCTACACTCTGAGATATCGAGTAATTGAAGGATTGCTGCGTGGACACAGGCCCATCGGCCCATCGAACCCATGCTGACCATCGATCGCCCATCCACGGTAGACAAAATTGCTGGAGAAACTCAGTGGATGCAGCAGCATCTATGGAGCCAAGGAAAGAGGCAATGTTTCTGAAGAAGGGTTTCGGCCTGAAACGTTGCCTATTTCCTTCGCTCCAGAGATGCTCCCTCACCCGCTGAGTTCCTCCAGCAATTTTGTCCGCCTTCGATTCTCCAGCACCTGCAGTTCCATCCACACAGATTCTCCGTTATTCCAAAACTTCACATCTACTCCCTACACACTGGGGACAATCTACAGACTCCGACTAACCCACAAGCCTTAGGATGGGGGAGGAAACCGGAGCACCCGGAGGAAACCAGCGAGGTCACGGGGAGAACATACAAACTCCACACAGACAGCACCAGAGGTCGGGGTCAAGCCGGGTCTCCGGTGCTGTGAGGCAGCAGCTCTACCCGCTGCGCCACTCCCACCCTTAGTGCTGTTTGACTGGTGGTGTTAAAGCTGGTGAGACTTGATGAGTAGAATAACAATTCAAAGAGTCAAAGGTCTCGTTGAACAAACATTTACTATGTCACCCGGGTGAGATAGGACACAGCCAGGAGTGTGCACTTACATGCACACTCGCAAGCTGCTACAACTCTACTGACCATACAGAGAAATGATCTTTATACTGATAAAACATCATTAGTCACATGGTTCGTAGGCATAAGTGAACAAAGGGCTCAGTTACATACAATGAGACCCTTCAAACTAACATTAAAGAGATATGGGGAGTATAGAGATGCATGGCCCAGCTGCATAGGCAAGAAAGCACTATTGTATTCATTGCAACCTCCAGCAGAACCCTGATATGGCAAAGAAAATGAGATGCCGTAATCTCGTTCCCGTTAGTTAGTGAAGGCCATGTCCACAAGCATCTGCAGACTTACAGAAGAGTCAATCTTTAAATTTAACCAGCATGCTATTCACAAAATGGAGGTAGCAGCTAACATGAATCAAATAGCTAAATAAGATGGTGGGGACCAGGCTAGCTCTACAAGGGGGTGAGGGAGCATCAGGTTGCAGCTTGCCACCTCTCTGAACAAGGTACCGTACCTGGGTTTTACGTATCCTTAGATCCACCGACCCTTGGCTCTCATCGCCTTCATCTTTAATGCTTTGTTCTATGGCTGGAATGAGACATCATTAATAAACATCAACAAGTAGCAATGAGTCATTGCATCACTGAAGCTCAACTTAACGGCCTGTCCCACTTTGCCATTTCTTCGGCGACTGACGTCTCAGGGTCGGCGAAAGGTTTTGAACATTTCAAAATCCAGCGGCGACAAGAAATGTAGCGACACTTGAGGAGACACCGCGCGTCGATACATCGTCACGCCGCGACTTTTACGGTGACTTGATACGTCAGTAAATGATGGTGGCAAGTGGGACAGCCCCTTAACAGTGTAGTTTATTGTCACATGCACCGAGGTACAGTGTAAAGCTTTTGTTGCGCGCTAACCAGTCAGTGGAAAGACAATACATGATTACAATCGACCCATTCACAGTGTACAGATACACAAGGTAATAACATTTAGTGCAAGGTAAAGTCAGCAAAGTCCGATCAAGAATAGTCCACGGGCCACCAATGAGGTTGATTGTAGTTCAGGACCCCTCGCTGGCTGTGGTAGGATGGTTCAGTTGCATAATAACAGCCGGGATGAAACTGACCCTGAATCTGGAGGTGTGAGTTTTCACACTTCTATACCTCAGTACAGTACAGACATTGTGGGCCGAAGGGCCTGATCCTGTGCTGTTCCATGTACAAGGATCACTATGGGACCAGTGAGACACCATCTAACATCCACCTGCATTGACAGGTAATGATGGCAAGGTGAGTGGGGAGTTGCCACGTGGCAGAACACGGCAGGTTCATGCAACTGTGCCTTGGGCAACAAGCAAACTTCATGAATGATGCTGGAATAACCAAGACCCAGAGTCCGACCACAGACAACACCAACTAAACATGGAACCAGTCCAAGGATCTCAAGTCAAGGAACTGGGCTGAACACAGTGCTGGGGGAACTCAGTGGGTCAGGCAGCATCTGTGGAGGGAATGGACAGGCGATATTTCAGGATCGATCTACAGTTGCTGCCAGATCCGCTGAGTTCCTCCAGCTATTTGCGCTTTGCCCAAGATCGCGACATCTGCAGTTGGGTCGGGTTCAAGGTTCAAGGTTTCAAGCTCAGTTTATTGTCAGGTACAGTGACATTGGAGTTAGCATACGGCTATACAAAGTGAAACACAAGACACACAGCCACATAGAAGTGAACATCAACATCCACCACAGTAGATCTACATTCCTCTCTGCGATGGAAGGCAACACAGTTCTGGCCACCTAGAACAAGGAGGTGAGTGACACACAGCTCTGACCACAGCTCAATCGCTAGATTGGGTGGTGTTAGCTCAGGGCAAGGCTTGGCTAAATCTCTGCTTCATCAGCCACAAGTTGGCCCACGTTTCTAGGGGATTGCAAGATTGTTTTTACTCAAGATCATTAAACTGTGAACAGGGTATCTCCAGACGCTTTCCAATCTAGAATTTCCATTGGCACGGTGGAGCAGCAGGTAGAGCTGCTGCCTCACAGCGCCGGAGACCCGGGTTCCATCCCGACTACGGGTGCTGTCTGTACGGAGTTTGCACGTTCTCCCCGTGACCTGTTTGTAGGTAAATTGGCTTAGTAAATGTAAAAATCGTCCCGAGTGTGTGTAGGATAGTGTTAGTGTGCGGGGATCGCTGGTCGGCACGGACCTGGTGGGCCGAAGGGCCTGTTTCCGCGCTGTATCTCTAAACTAAACATCGAGATGTTGATTCTCAGGAGAAATAAAGAACTAAATAGACGTCAGATCTCCACTCAATAAACAAATGAAAATGTTAATCAAGATAGAAACATCGAAAATAGGTGCAGGAGGAGGCCATTCGACCCTTCAAGCCAGCACCACCATGCAATATGATCATGGCTGATAATCCAGAATCAGTCATTTAGGAATAAGGGGTCGGCCATTTAGAACGGAGATGAGGAAACACTTTTTCACACAGAGAGTTGTGAGTGTGGAATTCTCTGCCTCAGAGGGCGGTGGAGGCCGGTTCTCTGGATGCTTTCAAGAGAGAGCGAGATAGGGCTCTAAAAGATAGCAGGAGTCAGGGGATATGGGGAGAAGTCTGATTGGGGATGATCAGCCATGATCACATTGAATGGCGGTGATGGCTTGAAGAGCCGAATGGCCTCTACTCCTGCACCTATTGTCTATTGCACCCCATTCCTGCTTTCTCCTCGTATCCCTTGCTTCCATTAGCCCTAAGGGCTAAATCGAAGTCTCTCTTGAAAACATCGAGATGATGAAGTTGTTCAGTGAGGCGAGCACCAAGAAACAAAGGTGACGTCAACTTGGAATCCCTTGGGTCCATGTGACATCCAGTGGGACCACTCTCATCACTCCTATCCCCCTCCCCCCCACCTTGCTCCCTATACCCTGCAGCTATTGAAATCACACACGCACACACCTCTCCCTTGACTCTATCAGCCTTTAACCTACATTGGCTGTGATTAACCTGCCTACATGTTGTGTGGGGGGGGTGGACGAGACAAGCGGAGCATCTCTGCGAGCCCACCAGGTCACGGTGGCTCAGCGGTAGAGTTGCTGCCTCACAGCACAGGAAACCCGGGTCAGCATGGACTCAGTGGGCCGAAGGGCCTGTTTCTGCGCTGTATCTCTAAACTAAACGCAGATAAACGCGAGGTCGCCACACAGGCAGCACAGGCCAGGGTCAAACCCGGGTCACCAAGAGGATGTGGGTCTGTGTGCTGCTCCTTAAATGCAGGGTGACCACTGTCAGCCTTTCAGCGAGAGTGGGGAAGATGGACACCGTGACATGCCCGCCCGCAGTAGAACATGAAAGGCAAGATCCTTGCGAATGATTAAATAATCACCAGGGATTGGGATGATGCACGCCCTCCTGAGCAGAGGGTGCCCCACTGCACGGTGCAAGCCCCACTGCAAGGTGCAAGCCCCACTGCAAGATGCAAACCCCACTGCACGATGCAAGCAAGCCCCACTGCACGATGCAAGCCCCACTGCACGATGCAAGCCCCACTGCACGATGCAAGCCCCACTGCAAGGAGCAAACCCCACTGCAAGATGCAAGCCCCACTACACGATGCAAGCCCCAATGCACGATGCAAACCCCACTGCAAGATGCAACCCTCATGTGAGACTCGGTGGCAGAATACACAGTTGGCAGTCTTTATTACTAATTCACCTCCTGGTGCATTTGCAATAAAACAGCCTGGATGTGTAGGAGGGAACTGCGGATGCCAGTTTAAACCAAAGATAAGACACAAAAAAGCTGGAGTAACTCAGCGGGACAGGCAGCATCTCTGGAAAGAAGGAACAGATGACGTTTCAGGTCAAGACCCTTCTTCAAGTTGAGAATCTGAGGAGAGGGAAGGGAGAGATATAGACGGTGATGTGGAGAGATATAGAACAAATGAATGAAAGATGCAAACAAGTACCGATGATAAAGAAAAGGGGCCATTGTTAGCTGTGGGCACGGTGAATCAGGGTTGGCCCAACTCAGATGTCTGGAAAGGCTTAGGTGACCAGATGGGAACTGGGTGATGAGACACATCTTCCCGTCGCATTTCCACCTATATTTCCAAAGTTATTAATCATTGAAATTTTATAAACAGCCAAAACCGACTTCTCCCACAGTGATGATGTCACAATGGCCTCTCCCAGAGTGATGATGTCACAATGGCCTCTCCCAGAGTGATGATGTCACAATGGCCTCTCCCAGAGTGATGATGTCACAATGGCCTCTCCCAGAGTGATGATGTCACAATGGCCTCTCCCAGAGCTATGATGTCATTTCTCCCATCATGATGGAACTCCCATCGACCCCCCCAAACCCAAGATAGCAGATGTTTCGGGTCGGGACTCTTCGTCAGAGTGAGGAAGGGTCTCGACCTGAAATGTCACCTATCCATGTTCTCCACAGATGCTGCCTGACCCACTGAGTTACTCCAGCACTCTGTGAAACGTCACCTATCCATGTTCCCCACAGATGCTGCCTGGCCCGCTGAGTTACTCCAGCACTCTGTGAAACGTCCCCTATCCATGTTCTCCACAGATGCTGCCTGACCCGCTGAGTTACTCCAGCACTCTTTGAAACGTCACCTATCCATGTTCTCCACAGATGCTGCCTGTCCCACTGAGTTCTGCTGCAGCAGATTCTATGGGGCTAAGGAAATAGGCAACGTTTCGGGCCGAAACCCTTATGGGTTTCGGCCCGAAACGTTGCCTATTTCCTTAGCTCCATAGATGCTGCCTGACCCGCTGAGTTACTCCAGCACTCTGTGTGTTCTATACTAGTCACGTACAGCATGGTCTGACTGTGTAGCCAGGCCCCGTTTTTCCCTGTACCTCGGTAAACGGGCCAATCAAGGAAGGTGCGTGGTGAGGGGGGAGGACGATACTCACCCTTTAGTTTAGTCCGCACTTTGTTCGAGGTTCCCTTGATCGCCAGCGTCAGCTCCTCAAGCTCTTCTTTGGTTTCTGTAAAAAGAAAAGTGTTAAATTAACTTCCAACGTTAGACAAAGGGACTATCTACCTCTTCAACATGTTGACCCTGTCATTAAACTTGGCCACACTTCACAACATCCTGTTTGATCAATTTTTAATTAAAAAATATCAGCAGCGTGTTGTGCGCTCATTTGGGACGGAATACATATTTGATCAGGCAAATGATGGATGTAATTGGGCAGGTGGTGAGGAAGTGGAATAGACACAGAGTGTGACGTAGTCACCAGGGAACAGCAGTCAGGATGCGTGGGACTTTCCGCTGTAGTGTAACGGTTAGACAGACAATCACAGCTCAAATGGAAAAAGGAGTTAGCACCGCATTCAAATAATTCCACAGATTCACCACCCTCTGACTAAAGAAATTCCTCATCTCCTTCCTAAAAGAGCGTCCTTTAATTATGAGGCTGTGACCTCTGGTACTAGACTCTCCCACGAGTGGAAACATCCTCTCCACATCCACACTGTCCAAGCCTTTCACTATTCTGTACGTTTCAATGAGGTCCCCCCTCATTCATCTAAACTCCAGCGAGTACAGGCCCAGTGCCGACAAACACTCATCATGGGTTAACCTACTCATGCCTGGGATCGTTCTTGTAAACCTCCTCTGCACATCCTTCCTCAGATACGGGGCACAAAACTGCTCACAATATTCCAAAGGTACACAAAATTGCAAAGGAAATAGGCGACGTTTCGGGCCGAAACCCTTCTTCAGGTTTCGGCCCGAAACGTCGCCTATTTCCTTCGCTCCATAGATGCTGCTGCACCCGCTGAGTTTCCCCAGCAATTTTGTGTACCTTCGATCTTCCAGCATCTGCAGTTCCTTCTTGAACACAATATTCCAAATGCAGCGTGACCAGCGCCTTATAGAGCCTCAGCGTTACATCCCTTTTTTTGTACACAAGCCCTCTTGAAATAAATGCTGGCATTGAGTTTGCTTCCTTGGTGAGCCACCCACACTCACGATCCGAGCACCTGCACTCACACACAAACCACATCCGCTGCCTTTCCTGTAGCAACAACATTGCCCAAGCAAAGGAGAACTTGCCAGCTCATGGCTCCAGATTCAGGAACAGCTTCTTCCTCAATCTTAGCAGATACAGACCTCTCGTGTTGGAAGGAGTAATGCCAATCATCCAATCTACCTCAGTCATAGAGTCACACAGCACAGAACCAGGCCCTTCAGCCCATCATATCCATTCTGACCCACACCAGGCCCACCCTGTCTGTGCTTAGCCAGTATCCCTCTAATCTTTCATATCCATGTACCTGTCCAATAGTCTTTCAAATGCTGTTACAGTACCTTCCTCAACTACCTCCTGTGGCAGCTCGTTCCTTACACCCACCACCCACTGTGAGACAAAGTTGCCCCTCAGCTGCCTATGGAACCTCGCCTCTCTCAGTTTAAACCCATGTCCCCTGGTTCTTGATTCCCCCTACTCTGTGCCTTCACCCTATCTATTCCCCTCATTATTTTATACACCTCTATAAGATCATCCTGCTGCACCCGAGGGGCTACAGTCCCAGCCTGCCCAACCTGTCCCTATAGCTCAGACCCTTGACTCCCGACAACATCCACATAAATCTTCTCTGGCCCCCTCTCCAGCTTGACGGCATCTTTCCCAAGAGCTTGTGGAATTTCCAGCTGAGCCACATCTATCCTCCAGCAGGAACACGAGATTCCAAACGCGACCTCGCCCACATCTTGTACAACTGTGACATGACATCGCAACGTCACAAAAAGCCCAGTTCCTCCAGCACTTTGTGCCTGTCTATCTTCGGGTTTAAACCAGCACCTGCGGTTCCTTCCTCCACATCTATGAATATTTTCCAGGCTGCTGAGGATCACTGATCAGTAACTGATTTGCATTCAAATCGTAAACAAGGGCTTTAAAAATGCCACAGCGCCGGCAGCCGAATCCTCGGAGTACAAAGTTCTCCCGTTCCAGCTGTCGGAGGCAATTTTTTCCCGAGCCTTTGTTGGGAAATTCAATGCCAGCGTGCCCTGGGTCGGACTGACCAAGCCTCGGCCCTCAGCAGCTCTGGCCTGGCTGCAGCATGGTACAGCACAGACCCAGTGCCCAGGGCAGCATATCCACCATGATGGGTAACCCTGCCTACCCATGGAGTCCCCGCCCGCTACACGTACATCATATCTTCCTCATCTCACACCACGCACGCATTGTGCAGCTGCTCATCTATTTTACAAAGGATTTCAACTAAAAGTGATGGAATATCCCGCTGTTACAAGGCACTGCAGCTGCACATGTCCATGTGACATCATGAGATGCGAGTTACTGCTTCAAATATATCGCAGTGTTGGACTGAAGCATAAGATCATCAGTGATAGGTGGGGAATTAGGCCATTCGGCCCATCAAGTCTACTCCACCATTCAACAATGGCTGATCTATGTCTCCCTCCTCACCCCATTCTCCTGCCTTCTCCCCATATCCCCTGACACCCGCATTAATCACCATCTACACCCCAACCACAGCCTGGTCACTACACCTACACCCCAACCAGGGCCTGACACCCGCACTAACTCAAAGGGAATCAAAAGATCATAATATCCACTGACTTGTTCAATCATGGCTGATCACAGCCCCATTCTCCTGTGGCAAATCAACAATCTATCTATCTCTGCCTTAAAAATATCCACTGACTTGTGGCCTCCACAGCCGTCTGTGGCAAAGAATTCCACAGATTCACCACCCTCTGGCTAGCGAAATTCCTCCTCATCTCCTTCCTAAAAGAACTTCCTTTAATTCTGAGGCTGTGACCTCTAGTCCTAGACTCTCCCACTAGTGGGAACATCCTTTTGGAATGCTGTGGGCTAGTATGACACCACTCAGCCCATCACCACACAGACTATATATTCAATTTGCTGTGTCATGGCTGAGCCTTCTTCCGTCACTGTTTCCGCAGTGTGTCAGACGGTAACAAGGCGACAACAACAATTTGTTGCTCCTCTGGGTTTTGTTGCCGATGGTGTTAACCCTCAGTCGGGGAAACCAGCCCTTCGGCCCAACTTGACCATGCTGGCCAAATGGTCTTCCTGAGCTAGTGTCCGTGATTGGCCCATAATCCCTCAACCTTTTCATAGAAACATAGAAAATAGGTTGAGGAGTAGGCCATTCGGCCCTTCGAGCCAGCACCGCCATTCATTGTGATCATGGTTGATCATCCACAATCAGTACCCCGTTCCTGCCTTCTCCCCATATCCCTTGATTCCGCTAGCCCCCAGAGCTCTATCTAACTCTCTCTTAAATACATCCAGTGAATCGGCCCTCCACTGCCCTCTGTGGCAGAGAATTCCACAGATTCACAACTCTCTGGGTGAAAAAGTTGTTCCTCATCTCAGGTTTAAATGGCCTGCCCCTTATTCTTAGACTGCGACCCCTGGTTCTGGACTCCCCCAACATGGGGAACATTTCCTTTCCTTTCGTGAACTCCGCTGAATGTCCTGTAAACACTGTGATTGTACCGGCCTCGACCACTTGCCCAGGCAACCTTCACCACTTCCCTCTCACCTCCCCTTTCTCATCTCATCTCCAAACCTGTATCCACCACTTTAACAATCCACCACTCTGGGAGAAAGACTGTGACCATTCGCCTTATCTCCACCTCCACGATTTCAGAAACCCTTCTGAAGTCAGCCCTCAGCCTCTGATGTCACTCTCGTAAATCGGCCTCCACCAACCCGGGCAACTGTGTAAAACTTGCCCCACATATCTCCATTAAACCTTTGTTTAAGAAGGAACTGCAGATGCTGGAAAATCGAAGGTGCACAAAAATGCTGGAGAAACTCAGCGGGTGCAGCAGCATCTATGGAGCGAAGGAAATAGGCAACGTTTCGGGCCGAAACCCAAAGGAAATAGACAACGTTTCGGGTCGAAACCCAAAGGGTTTCGGCCCGAAACGTTGCCTATTTCCTTCGCTCCATAGATGCTGCTGCACCCGCTGAGTTTCTCCAGCATTTTTGTGTACCTTCCTTTAAACCTTGCTCCTCTCAACTTAAAGATGTGCCCTTTGATCTTTGACATTCCCAACCTGGTGAGGAAGGTTCCACTGTCTACCGTATCCAAGATTGGACCGACTGGGCTTAGCTTCACTGGAAACGTTGTTCATTTCCTTTGGGTTTCGTCCCGAAACGTCGCCTATTTCCTTCGCTCCATAGATGCTGCTGCACCCGCTGAGTTTCTCCAGCATTCTCCAGTCTACCTTTGCCTCCAGAGGTGGTTTGGGCAGGAGTGTGGACAGATTCAGGATGAGTTTGGTTACAGAGCGAGCAGCAACTGGGGGAAGGAAACTCCCAGCAGTGGCTATTTATAGGCTGCAAACACTGGATCACCACGACATGTGGAAACTAGGCGTACGTTACTCAGCTGGGTTGGCCAAGCCAGTCGTGGCGTGAGGCTATATTGGCGGTCCTGTTGGCAGTATTGGAGGGCTCAGCTCATGAGGAAACAATAGGCTGAGCAGCCAGGTATTAAAGTGGTTGATGAGCAGTGTCTGTGAACAGGAGCAGGGGGGGGGGGGGGGAGCAGCTGGGAAGCTCCACGCACCAACAAACAACAGTCTGCATCTTGCAACGACTCCTTCCGCAGCTTGGGCGAGGACCTGCTTACGTCACGCCACATCCAGGCGGCTGGCCAAGCTCAGTGTTGCCATAGAGGGAGTACAGAGAAGGTTCACCAGACTGATTCCTGGGATGTCAGGACTGTCTTATGAAGAAAGACTGGATAGACTTGGTTTATACTCTCTAGAATTTAGGAGATTGAGAGGGGATCTTATAGAAACCTACAAAATTCTTAAGGGGTTGGACAGGCTAGATGCAGGAAGATTGTTCCCGATGTTGGGGAAGTCCAGGACAAGGGGTCACAGCTTAAGGATAAGGGGGAAATCCTTTAAAACCGAGATGAGAAGAACTTTTTTCACACAGAGAGTGGTGAATCTCTGGATCTCTCTGCCACAGAGGGTAGTTGAGGCCAGTTCATTGGCTATATTTAAGAGGGAGTTAGATGTGGCCCTTGTGGCTAAGGGGATCAGGGGGTATGGAGAGAAGGCAGGTACGGGATACTGAGTTGGATGATCAGCCATGATCATATTGAATGGCGGTGCAGGCTCGAAGGGCCGAATGGCCTACTCCTGCACCTAATTTCTATGTTTCTCAGAGAGAGACACCGAGCGAACCCTTCCATCGGACAGCAGCAGTGTCGTCTGCAAACTGCGGGGATGGAAAGCCGGCAGAGCTGACGATCCCACCTTCCACTGCTCATCCACAGGGACACTCGAGAGTTAGTCGGCTTTATTACAACAAGGACCTCAACCCCCAATCCTGGCCACAGACCCATCGTTGCTGAGTACCAGAAGTCCAACTAAAACACCATGATAGACCCAAAAACTACCATCCGGGAGGCGCTACTGGTCTCTCCGTTGCCGGACCAGCAGGGCCAGGAACAGCTTCTTCCCTGTGGCTGTTACACCACTCAACACTGTACCTCGGTGACTGCCAATCACCCCCCCTGGACACTCCTCCCACCAGGAAAAACACTATGACTGTATGCATGTAAATAGATTTATTTATTGAAATCATTGATGTCGCCATGATCATATTGAATGGTGGTGCAGGCTCGAAGGGCCGAATGGCCTACTCCTGCACCTAATTTCTATGTTTCCAGGGAGATGCTAACTGCATTTCATTGTCTCTGTACTGTACACTGACAATGACAATTAAAGTTGAATCTGAATCTGTGGGGTGAAGGAATGGGCGAGGGTTCGGGTCGCGACCCTTCATCAGACTGTGGATATCTACATCCACACGGTGCCCATGCCCACATGCCCACCCCTGCACTCATCTTGGTTGTTAAACAGAGGCCTCAGCACAAATCCGAGCAGATTTAATTTCCTGTTTATTCCACATTCCATCAGAAACACATTTGGCCTGCAGACGGAGGCAGCCGCGACTGGCTGCTCATACCCCAGCCGACTGCACGCTGCGTAAACACTGCATTTACTTGCTAATTCCAGAGGCATTTTCATTCGCCCGGCTGCCAGCACCCATGACATCAGCGTGAAAGTGCAGGCAGGGCGCTGGTACAACGCTAGCTGGGGTTCAGGTGACTGTTCCCTGGTGTCGGGGTTCAGGTGACCGTTCCCTGTTCCCTGGTGTCGGGGTTCAGGTGACTGTTCCCTGGTGTCGGGGTTCAGGCCACCGTTCCCTGGTGTCGGGGTTCAGGTCACCGTTCCCTGGTGTCGGGGTTCAGGTCACTACTCACTGGTGTCGGGGTTCAAGTCACCGTTCCCTGGTGTCGGGGTTCAGGTCACCGTTCCCTGGTGTCGGGGTTCAGGTCACTCTTCCCTGGTGTCGGGGTTCAGGTGACCGTTCCCTGGTGTCGGGGTTCAGGTGACTGTTCCCTGGTGTCGGGGTTCAGGCCACTGTTCCCTGGTGTCGGGGTTCAGGCCACTGTTCCCTGGTGTCGGGGTTCAGGTGACTGATCCCTGGTGTCGGGGTTCAGGCCACTACTCACTGGTGTCGGGGTTCGGCGCTGACAGGATGATGCTGTGTTTCTTCTTCACTTCTTCCACGTTGTCAGCGATGCGATCGACATGCCCCCGGATCTCCTCAACCTGACAAACAAAGCTTGCCTGTAACTACAGCCCGCACTCACACACACACTGTGTTTGCCTGTAGCTACAGCCACACTCACACACCCACTACACCTTGCCTGTAGTTACAGCCACACTCACACACCCACTGTGCTTGCCTGTAGTTACAGCCACACTCCTGCACACACCCACTGCTCCTTGCCTGTAGTTACAGCCCACACTGACTACACCTTGCCTGTAGTTACAGCCCACACTCACTACACCTTGCCCTTAACTACAGCCCACACTCACACACCCACTACACCTTGCCTGTAACTACAGCCACACTCACACACCCACTACACCTTGCCTGTAGCTACAGCCCACACTCACACCCACTGTGTTTGCCTGTAGTTACTGCCCACACTCACACACTGTGTTTGCCTGTAGCTACAGCCCACACTCACACACCCACTGTGTTTGCCTGTAGCTACAGCCACACTCACACACCCACTGTGTTTGCCTGTAGCTACAGCCCACACTCACACACACTGCGATTGCCTGTAGCTACAGCCCACACTCACACACCCACTGTGTTTGCCTGTAGCTACAGCCTGCACTCCTGCACCAAGCCCACTGCTCCACTGGTGCTGGGCTGATGGAACATGGAACAGCAGAGGAACAGGCCCTTCGGCCCACAATATCCGTGCTGAACATGACGCCAAGTTAAACTAATCTCCTCTGTCTGCCTGATCCATGTGCCTGTCTAAAAGTCTTGTGAAACACTGCAGCACCTGCCTCCACCACCACCCCAGGCAGCACGCCCCACGCACCCACCTCACAGTGAACAAATACTTGCCCCACCCACACATCTAACTTTACCCCTCTCGCCTTAAATGATGCTCTCTACACCTTGATATATCCACCCTGGGGAAAGGTTCTGACTGTCTACAATATCTACACCTCTCATAATTCTACACGCTGCTCTCAGCTCTCCGCTCACTCTCCGGAGGGAACAATCCCATCTGGAGCGCCGGGAGGAAGTGATGCTCTTCAGCCGAGGGTCAGTGATCCTCCCGGCACCGCCCACACGCAACATTCCCACTACATACATCCCGGCACCGCCCACACACAACATTCCCACTACATACATCCCGGCACCGCCCACACACAACATTCCCACTACATACATACCTGGCGGAAGAACTCATCCATGAAATGGTCCTTCTCCACAGTGATGGTCACCTCCTCCTCATGACTCTCCTTGTACTACAAACAAAGCAGAAGAAACATAAATGACAAGCGGCAAAAGTAGACTGTCCAAGGAAGCCACACGCGGTGGGTGGGTGCCCTTGGCCTGTACAAATTACTCTAACCCTGTATGAGTTTTGTTCAATCCTTTGATCAATTTATTGCAGGACTGATTGGTTTCCACCCTTCCCTGGGTGTGTTCCCACCACTTTGCCTGGTCACTCCAACATCTACACCCCAACCAGGGCCTCGTCACTACATCTACACCCCAACCACAGCCTGGTCACTACATCTACACCCCAACCACAGCCTGGTCACTACATCTACATCCCAACGCTGCTTTCCCTAGCGGACTATTACCTGGAAAGGGAATCTGAGCAAAAGAAAGTCATGAGGTCATAAGAGATAGGAGTAGAATTAGGCCATTCGGCCCATCAAGTCTACTCTGCCATTCAATCATGGCTGATCTATCTCTCCCTCCTAGCCCCATTCTCCTGCCTTCTCCCCATAACCCCTGACACCCGCACTAATCAGGAATCTATCTATCTCTGCCTTAAAAATATCCACTGACTTGTGGCCTCCACAGCCGTCTGTGGCAAAGAATTCCACAGATTCACCACCCTCTGACTAAACAAATTCCTCCTCATCTCCTTCTGAAAATAATGTATTTTAATTCTGAGGCTGTGACCTCTAGTCCTAGACGCTCCCACTAGTGGAAACATCCTCTCCACATCCACTCCATCCAAGCCTTTCACTATTCGGTAAGTTTCAATATTGTCCCACCTCATTCTTCTAAACTCCAGCCCAGTACAGAATAGTGAAAGACTTGGATCGGGTGGATGTGGAGAGGCCTTATAGAGCCTCAGCATTACATCCCTAAGTGTAAAAACAGCAGCTGCCGATGGGTGAAGTTATGGACAACATACGTAGTAGGCCCTTCCTCGATAGATCGTCAATGCGGGTGAACTGTAGATGGCTGATTCGGCAAAGCTATCTCAGCGAAACATCCACGCCACAGCTGTATCCACGCCACAGCTGTATCCACGCCACAGCTGTATCCACGCCACAGCTGTATCCTCGATCCACGCCACAGCTGTATCCACGCCACAGCTGTATCCACGCCACAGCTGTATCCAGCTGTATCCACGCCACACGCCACAGCTGTATCCTCGATCCACGCCACAGCTGTATCCACGCCACAGCTGTATTCACGGCACAGCTGTATTCACGGCACAGCTGTATCCATGCCACAGCTGTATCCACGCCACAGCTGTATCCATGCCACAGCTGGATTCACGTCACAGCTGTATCCTTGATCCACGCCACAGCTGTATCCACGCCACAGCTGTATTCACGGCACAGCTGTATCCATGCCACAGCTGGATTCACGTCACAGCTGTATCCAGGCCACAGCTGTATCCACTATCCAGGCCACAGCTGCATCCACTATCCATGCCACAGCTGCATCCACTATCCGAGCCACAGCTGTATTCACTATCCACATCACAACTGTATGCACTATCCACATCACAGCTGTACCCACTATCCATGTCACAGCTGTATCCACTAACCACACCACAGTTATATCCATGCCACAGCTGTATCCACTATCCAGGCCACAGCTGTACTGAGCGAGCGGATGGAACTGGAGGTTGTAGTTTTCAGAAGATGCCACAGTGGTGAGGACCACGGCCAGTGGCAGGAAGTAGAGGGCTGACAGGATGTGATCTCCACAACATGCCCAACGTCTTGTCTCCACTCAGCTTCTGGGCACAAGTTTTCTGTGAACTACCTCCACCCATCATCCCAACCAGCATCAGGCTATTAAACACTGCCACCTCCAAATCAGCTCTGAACAACATAGGCAGCCTTCACTGTGATGTGACTATCACAATGGGGTCTCAAACTGCCCACTGCCAGAGACATCACAATAGGATGTTGCCAACAGTAACCGCAGCTGAATAATTAATACGTTTAAGGATTCCCATACAAGGAATTTGCCTTGGTGCTCCGCCCACAAGTGACAACATGACATACAGTGACAGTTAGGAATGACACATAGAACATAAAACATTAATAATAAAACATTATCGATTAAACATGTGAATTAAATAAAATACCAGAGCAAAAGGAGGCTACAGATTTTTGGCTGTTGAGTAGAGCTACTATTCATGGATAAAAACTGTTTTTATGTCTGGCTGTGGCAGCTTTGACAGTCCGGAGTTGCCTTCCAGAGGGAAGTGATTCAAAGAGTTTGTGGCCAGGGTGAGAGGGGTCAGAGATGATCTTACCCGCTCACTTCCTGGCCCTTGCAGTGTACAGTTCATCAATGGAGGGAAGGTTGCAGCCAATAATCTTCTCAGCTGATCGGACGATTCGCTGCAGCCTCCGGGTGTCGTGCTTTGTGGCTGAGCCAAAACCGGACCATGATGGAGAAGGTGAGGACAGACTCTACGATGGCCGTATAGAATTGGACCATCATTGCCTGTGGCAGATTGTGCTTCCTCAGCTGCCGCAGGAAGCACATCCCTCTGTTGTGCCTTTTTGACTGTGGAGTCGATGGTAGCCCCCCATTTAAGGTCCTTGGAGATGATGGTTCCAGGAACTTAAAGGACTCCACAGATGTGACCACCTTTTTGACCACCTTATCTACCTGCGACTCGATCTTCAAGGAACCATGCACCTGTACTCCTAGATCCCTCTGCTCTACAACACTCCCCAGAGGTCGACCATTCACTGTTTAGGTCCTGCCCTTGTAAGGCGTCCCAAAATGCAACACCTCACACTTCTCTGTATTAAATTCCATTAACCATTCCTCCGCCCAACTGGCCAATCGATCCAGATCCTGCTGCAATCGTTCACAACCATCTTCACTACCTGCAAAACCACTCACTTTTGTGATCTGGATGAGGGAATTCAAGGCAATATCTCCAAGTTTGCGGATGACACTAAGCTGGGGGGCAGTGTTAGCTGTGAGGAGGATGCTAGGAGACTGCAAGGTGACTTGGATAGGCTGGGTGAGTGGGCAAATGTTTGGCAGATGCAGTATAATGTGGATAAATGTGAGGTTATCCATTTTGGTGGCAAAAACGGGAAAGGAGACTATTATCTAAATGGTGGCCGATTGGGAAAGGGGGAGATGCAGCGAGACCTGGGTGTCATGGTACACCAGTCATTGAAGGTAGGCATGCAGGTGCAGCAGGCAGTAAAGAAAGCGAATGGTATGTTAGCTTTCATTGCAAAAAGATTTGAGTATAGGAGCAGGGAGGTTCTACTGCAGTTGTACAGGGTCTTGGTGAGACCACACCTGGAGTATTGCGTACAGTTTTGGTCTCCAAATCTGAGGAAGGACATTATTGCCATAGAGGGAGTGCAGAAACGGTTCACCAGACTGATTCCTGGGATGTCAGGACTGTCTTATGAAGAAAGACTGGATAGACTTAGTTTATACTCTCTAGAATTTAGGAGATTGAGAGGGGATCTTATAGAAACTTACAAAATTCTTAAGGGGTTGGACAGGCTAGATGCAGGAAGATTGTTCCCGATGTTAGGGAAGTCCAGGACAAGGGGTCACAGCTTAAGGATAAGGGGGAAATCCTTTAAAACCGAGAGATGAGAAGAACTTTTTTTCACACAGAGAGTGGTGAATCTCTGGAACTCTCTGCCACAGAGGGTAGTTGAGGCCAGTTCATTGGCTATATTTAAGAGGGAGTTAGATGTGGCCCTTGTGGCTAAGGGGATCAGGGGGTATGGAGAGAAGGCAGGTACGGGATACTGAGTTGGATGATCAGCCATGATCATATTGAATGGCGGTGCAGGCTCGAAGGGCCGAATGGCCTACTCCTGCACCTAATTTCTATGTTCTATGTTTCTATGTATCATCAGCAAACTTGCTAATCTTGCCCTGTATGTTCTCATCCAATTGATGTAGATGACAAATAGTAACGGGCCCAGCACCGAACCCTGAGGCACACCACTAGTCACAGGCCTCCAGTCCAAGAAGCAACCCTCTCTACCATTGGCCTTCATCAGTCAGAGTATTTAGGAGAGAAGTTGGGAGGTCATATTGCAGTTGTATAAGACGTTGGTGAAACCACATTTAGTGCATTGTGTTCAGTTCTGTGCACCGTGTTACAGGAAAAATATTATCAAGCTGGAAAGGGTTCAGAGAAGATTTACAAGGATGTTTCCAGAACTAGAGGGTGTGAGCTACAGGGAGAGGTTGACTCGGCTGGGACTCTACTCCCTGGAGCGCAGGAGGATGAGGGGGTTGGTCTTATAGAGGTGTATAAAATCATGAGAGGAATAGATCGGGTAGATGCACAGAGTCTCTTGCCCAGAGTAGGGGAATCGAGGACCAGAGGACATGGGTTTAAGGTGAAGGGGAAACGATTTAATCGGAATCTGAGGGGTAACTTTTCCACACAGAGGGTGGTGGGTGTATGGAACAAACTGCCGGAGGAGGTAGTTGAAGCTGGGACTATCCCAAAGTTTAAGAAACAGTTAGACAGGTACATGACTAGGACAGGTTTGGAGGGATATGGACAGGCAGGTGGGACTAGTGTAGATGGGACATGTTGGCCGGTGTGGGCAAGGTGGGTTTGTTTTGTGTGCGTGTGTGCGTGTGTGTGTGTGTGTGTGCGCGCGCGCGTTTGTGTCTGTGTCACAGCCCCCCCCCCCAGAAACGTGCCTTGTGGGGGACGTGAGCCAAGGCGTCCCACTTGGTCTAGTATGACAATAAAACCCTCGTTTCCACTGGTGCTGGACAATAAAACAAAAGCTGATGTACTGCAGCACTGTGTGTGAGCAGCTCCATCCCCTGCCCACCTCGCTCTGATACCAGGCAGCAGCTCCATCCCCTGCCCACCTCCCCTTCCCACTGCGCTGGCACACCGACCCTGGCAAACCCCGGCAGTTTGGTGAATCACTCTCTGTAAGTGATGCTTCTACAGTGATACTGTTGTATATGTCAATGACATCAGTGGCAAGCTGCTGGCACCGTGTAGCTGACACACACTGATAGGTCTGGCGTGTGAGTGAGGGGGATGGCAGGCACTTGTGACTCGCGGGCGGGGACTGGCCACGGGGAGGTAAAGACTTGAATAAACCTCCGTCTGCAGCTGGTGGCAACTCTGCCCTGGGTAACGCTACCCCTGACCGCAGAAACATTCATACACCCCCCACCTTCATCAAACGTGACTTGTTACAAAGTGGGGGGGGGGGGTGCGGCAGGCCGGGAGTGAAATGGAGAGTATCTCCAACACAGACAAGGCAGAGCGTGCGTGCGTGTGGCACAGAGTGGTCCCGACACAACACTGCTCTACGCTCAACTCTCTCCAGCTCGTCTCACCTCATCAGCAACTTTCCCCGCCCTCGTGTTCTTTGTGGTTCTCTCAAGTGTTCCTGTAACAGCAGCTCAGAGCCGGCTGTACCAAGGCCAAGGGCAACACCCAGTTCCCCCCCACCCCCCTCACCACAGTGAGATCACTCCAAGCTGCAACACCACCCACTTGTACATGTGTACTCCATTCATCCCAATTAAAAGCTGGATATTTCTCTATTTAAAAATGACACAGAGTGCTGGAGTAACTCAGCGGGTCAGGCAGCATCTGTGGAGAACATGGATAGGTGACGTTTCACAGAGTGCTGGAGTAACTCAGCGGGTCAGGCAGCATCTGTGGGGAACATGGATAGGTGACGTTTCACAGAGTGCTGGAGTAACTCAGCGGGTCAGGCAGCATCTGTGGAGAACATGGATAGGTGACGTTTCACAGAGTGCTGGAGTAACTCAGCGGGTGCAACAGCATCTATGGAGCTAAGGAAATAGGCAACGTTTCGGGTCGAAACCCTTCCGGGTTTCGGCCCGAAACGTTGCCTATTTCCAGAAGGATTTCGGCCCGAAACGTTGCCTATTTCCTTCGCTCCATAGATGCTGCTGCACCATAACTCAGCGGGTCAGGCGGCATCTGTGGAGAACATGGATAGGTGACGTTTCACAGAGTGCTGGCGTAACTCAGCGGGTCAGGCAGCATCTGTGGAGAACATGGATAGGTGACGTTTCACAGAGTGCTGGAGTAACTCAGTGGGTCAGGCAGCATCTGTGGAGAACATGGATAGGTGACGTTTCACAGAGTGCTGGAGTAACTCAGCGGGTCAGGCAGCATCTCTGGATGTTGGAACCCTTCTTCCAACTTCTTCTTCATATGTATGAAGATAAATGTGCCTGTCAAGAGTATTGCTGCAGGATTTGTCATATAGAAACCACACACTCAGTCGGCAGTTCTGTTCACCCACCGAACACTGACAGCGGGCTCTGAGGCGACCGACATCTTCCAGTACAAACGACACAGGGCTGAAACCTCACCTGTCCATTCCCTCCACAGCCCGACCCACTGAGTTCCTCCTGACTCCTTCTCACCCACGTTCATACCTCAACCCTCTGGTCCCTAATTCCTGCCATTCCTGCCTTCCCCTCACAGATAATGATGCTGGTGCCTGGACCCCAACATTCTGGAGACTCTGCCCCAAAGCCCCCCCCCTCCCCCTCCCCCCGTCCCTGCAAGTCTATTCACAAACCCACTTCCTGCCACAATGTTTGAGTCTTCAGAAGCCGAGGTTATGAGAGGGTAATTACAATGATGGAGGGGGTGGCTGCGTCCACAGCTACAGGGTTCAGGGGTCACCCTGGCCTGAGGTGGTCAAGCATCAACGTCCCGCGGGCCAGCAGCGCGACCGCAGACACGACTCACACACAAGAGATAATAATCTCACGCAACCAACAGACAGCACAAATATTACTCCTTTCAAACCGCAGTGTGGCTGGGAGCCGCCCCACAGCCCACAGGTAGTCACATCCTCCGGAGGGACTGTGGTCAACACTCGCTCGCACTGCGAGGCACAAACACTCTCACTGCTCACATATCTCTCTGTGTCCCTCTGTGTGAGGGTCTAGTTACCCTGGGGGCGGGGGGGGGCACGGTACAGTCCAGTCCAGTTTATTGTCACGTGTACCTCAGTACAGTGAAAAGCTTCTGTTGCGTGCTAACCAGTCAACGGAAAGACAACACATGATTACAATCGAGCCGTCCACAGCTGTACAGATACATGGTAAGGGTATAACGTTTAGTGCAAGGTAAAGTCAACAACGTCCAGTCAAGGATAGTCTGAGTGAGGGTCACCAGTGAGGTAGTGAGCGAGGGTCACCAGTGAGTTCAGGACCGCTCTCTGGTTGTGATAGAATGGTTCAGTTGCCTGATAACAGCTGGGAAGAAACTGACTGTCCCTGTATCTGGAGGTGTGTGCCTTTTCACACTTCTGTACCTCTTGCCCGATGGCAGAAGAGGGAGTGGCAGGGTGCGACTGGTCCTTGATTACGCTGCTGGCCTTGCCGAGGCAGCATGACGTGTGAACAGAGTCGATAGACGGGAGGTTGGTTCGTGCGATGGTCAGGGCTGCAACTGTCCACAATTCCGTGCAGTTTCTTGCGGTCTTGCTGTTCCCAAACCGTGCTGTGATGCATCCCAGTGAAATGCTTTCTATGGTGCATCTGTAGAAGTTGCTGAGAGCTGTAGGGGACATGCTGAACTTCCTAAACCTAAGGAAGTAGAGGCCTTAGCTGGGACGTTAGCCAGAGGCTGCCTGTTACAACGGCGTTCAATAAATCTCAGCCATGTTTTTGATGCAGCACCAAGATTGCATCCAATTTCCACAACCAACTGGCTACCACACTTCCTAGTTCACAAAGAGCTACAGCATGGATTCTACGGCATGGATACAGGCAGGCCCTTCAGCCCAAGTGCTCCATGCTGATTAGTCCCATTCACCTGCAGTTAGTCAATGCCCTTCTAAGGTAGACACAAATGCTGGAGAAACTCAGCAGGTGAGGCAGCATCTATGGAGCAAAGGAATAGGTGACGTTTCGGGTTGAGACCCTTCTTCAGACTGATGTGGTGGTGATAGGGGGGGGGGGGTGGGAAGAAGAAAGGAAGAGACGGAGACTGAGGCTGTGGGAGAGCTGGGAAGGGGAGGGGAAGGAGGTAGAAAGCAAGGACTATCTGAAATTGAAGGTCAATGTTCATACCGCTGGGGTGTAAACTACCCAAGCGAAATATGAGGTGCTGCTCCTCCAATTTGCGCTGGGACTCCCTCTGGCCATGGAGGAGGCCCAGGACAGAAAGGTCGGATTTGGAATGGGAGGGGAAGTTGAAGTGCTGGGCCACCGGGAGATCAGGTTGGTTAATGGGAAGGTGTTGGGCGAAGCGATGGCCAAGCCAGTGCTTGGTCCTTCTAAATCATCACTAACCTCATACCCGTCTAAAAATCAGTTAAATATTTTGATCGGATCTGTCTCTCCATCTTCCTCTGGCAGCTCGTTCCAAAAACCCACCACTTTGTGTGAAAAAACTTGCCCCTCAGGTCCCATTTCATCTTTCACCTCTCACCTTAAATCCTCTACTACCTTAAGGGGAAAGGCTCTGGCTATCCACCTTATCTACCCTCGTGAGTTTATAAACCTTTGTACGGTCAGGCCTGTGCCTCCGGCACTCCAAGGACATCAGTGCCAATCTATCCTTCAGCCCTCCTCCACGCTAACAAGGTTTCTGGATATCATGTGCTCTCCAACATCCTGGAGTAAGTTAGAGACATTCAAAAACCCTGGACCTCCTGATTCAGGATCAGCTTCTTGCCAACAACCCCCACAAACAAACACCAACAACTTCATTAATATCTTGGCTGCACTGGCCACTTTGGGTTCTTGTTTTGAACTAACATTGCTTATTTTAATTTGTTGAACTTTCTTTTGTTTATTGCGTTATCTACGAGTAGTGTTTACAGACCTGTAAGAATTTCATTGTTGGTTTCAATGCATACGGCAGTGAAACTTATCTGAAACCAGACTAACATTGGTCTTACAGAGAGTGTAGGACAACACCAATACACATTTTACAACTTATAACAACACCAGACTCATTACTTTGTGGAGCAGAGTGAACGCAGTGCGAGTTACCCCGACTCTGCCAGTTAATCCACCATGTACCTCGAGCTGTGGTTCAACTTCCCGACAGTCCTCCCTCCCCAGCTGACCCCACAGACTGACCGACCCAGACACACAACATTCCCCACCCCCCCCGGGGGATAGTCTGGCCAATGTTTGGGATCAAGGGGGGGTGGGGTAAATACAGCGGGGGTAGAGGGGATTGGTCTGTAGGCTCTAGGGGAGGGGGGGGGGGCACACAGAGAGAGGGAGGAGGGGGCACACAGAGAGGGGGAGAGAGGGGAAGAAAATGAGGGGAGAGAGAGGGAGGTATAGAGAAGGGGGGAGAGAGAGAGAGAGAGAAGGGGTGGAGAGAGAGAAAAAGGGGAGGGGAGGAGAGAGGGAGAGAGAGAAGGGGAGAGAGTAGGGAGAGAGAGGGGGAGAGAGAGAGAGGAGAGAGAGAGAGAGAGAGAAGAGAGGAGAGAGAGGGAGGGAGAGAGAGAAGAGGGAGAGAGAGAGAGGAGAGAGGGAGAGAGAGAGAGAAAGAGAGAGGGGAGGGAGAGAGAGAGAGCAGAGAGAGGGAGAGAGAGAGAGAGGGAGAAGGGAGAGAGAAAGGGGGAGAGAGAGAGAGAGAGGAGAGAGAAGGAGGGTGGAGGGTAGAGAGAGAGGAGAGAGGCAAGGGGAGAGAGAGAGAGAGAATGGGGAAAGAGAGGAGAGAGGAAAGGGAGCAGAGAGAAGGAAGAGAGAGAAGGGGGCGGCGCCGCCGGTAACGGGAGCCGGGCCTCGACGCTCCAGCCCCGGGTAACGGTCCTGGCATCGGGCGGGGAGAGGCCACTCCCCTGAGGGCCCGGTCTCCCCCCGCCCCCCCGCCTCATGGTGCCCGGCCCGGCCCACTCGGCCCATCCATCCCGCCCTCCCTATCCCTCACTCACCGCCCGCAGGTCCCCCAGCCGGTCCTTCATGGCGGCGCCGGCACCCGCTCCCCACCGCCGGCAACGCACCTGCGCACTGCCGCCCGCCCCGGCCCCACACTGACCCCGCCCCCCCCAGACAGACCCCCGCCCCCACACATACTGACCCCGCCCCCACACACAGACCCCCGCCCCCACACACTGACCCCGCCCCCATACACTGACCCCGCCCCCATACACACTGATCCCGCCCCCATACACACTGACCCCGCCCCCATACACACTGACCCCGCCCCCACACACACATACCCCCCCCCCACACAGACAGACCCCCACCCCCCCCACACACACCACACCCCGCCCCCACACACACACTGATCCCCGCCCCCATACACAGACCCCGCCCCCATACACAGACCCCGCCCCCACACACACAGACCCCCCCCCCCCACACACACTGATCCCGCCCCCACACACACTGACCCCCACAGACCCCCCCCACACACTGACCCCGCCCCCACACACTGACCCCGCCCCCACACACTGACCCCGCCCCCACACACACAGACCCCCGCCCCCACACACTGACCCCCAGCCCCCACACACACAGACCCCGCCCCCACACACACAGACCCCGCCCCCCACACACTGACCCCGCCCCCATACTACCCCCTGCCCCACACACAGCCCCCCCACACACACAACCCCGCCCCCCCACACACACAGACCCCCCCCCCCCACACACACTGACCCCGCCCCCACACACACAGACCCCGCCCCCACACACACACACATGACCCCGCCCCCCACACACTGACCCCGCCCCCACATACTGACCCCCGCCCCCACACACACAGACCCCGCCCCACACACACAGACCCCGCCCCCACACACACACCCCCGCCCCCACACACACAGACCCCGCCCCCACACACTGACACCCCCCCACACACACCCCGCCCCCACACACTGACCCCGCCCCCACACACACATACTGACCCCGCCCCCACACACACACTAACCCCGCCCCCCCACACACTGATCCCGCCCCCATACACACTGACCCCGCCCCCCACACACACTAACCCGCCCCCACACACACAGACCCCGCCCCCACACACTGACCCCGCCCCCATACACTGACCCCCGCCCCCACACACACTGATCCCGCCCCCATACACACTGACCCCCCCCCCCACACACACTAACCCCGCCCCCCACACACACACAGACCCCGCCCCCCACACACTGACCCCGCCCCATATATACCCTGACCCCGCCCCCACACACACTGACTCCGCCCCCACACACACAGACCCCGCCCCCACACACACAGACCCCCGCCCCCACACACAGACCCCGCCCCCACACACAGACCCCCGCCCCCACACACTGACCCCGCCCCCACACACACTGATCCCGCCCACCCCACACACACCCCGCCCCCCCATACACTGACCCCGCCCCTACACACACTGACCCCGCCCCCCACACACTGACCCCGCCCCCACACACACTGACCCCGCCCCCACACACAGATCCCGCCTCCACACACAGACCCCGCCCCCACACACAGACCCCGCCCCCACACACTGACCCCGCCCCCACACACACTGATCCCGCCCCCATACACACTGACCCCGCCCCCACACACACAGACCCCGCCCCCACACACACTGACCCCGCCCCCACACACACTGATCCCGCCCCCATACACACTGACCCCCACACCCCCCCCACACACTGACCCCGCCCCCACACACACAGATCCCCCCCCACACACACACCCCCCCCCACAGACCCCCCCCCACACACACCCCCCGCCCCCACACACACAGACCCCGCCCCCACACACACTGACCCCGCCCCCACACACACTGATCCCGCCCCCACACACAGACCCCGCCCCCATACACAGACCCCGCCCCCCCACACACACACACACCCCGCCCCCACACACTGACCCCGCCCCCACACACACTGACCCCCCCCCACACACACTGACCCCGCCCCCACACACTGACCCCGCCCCCACACACACTGACCCCGCCCCCACACACAGACCCCGCCCCCATACACTGACCCCGCCCCTACACACACTGACCCCGGCCCCCACACACTGACCCCGCCCCCACACACACTGACCCCACACCCCCACACACACAGACCCCCGCCCCCACACACTGACCCCGCCCCCACACACAGACCCCCCCCCCACACACAGACCCCGCCCCCATACACTGACCCCGGCCCCCCACACTGACCCCGCCCCCATACACAGACCCCGCCCCCATACACTGACCCCGCCCCCACACACACTGACCCCCCACCCCCACACACACTGACCCCGGCCCACACACTGACCCCGCCCCCACACACACTGACCCCCCCCCCACACACTGACCCCGCCCCCACACACTGACCCCGCCCCCACACACACTGACCCCGGCCCCCACACACTGACCCCGCCCCCATACACTGACCCCGCCCCCACACACACATGACCCCGCCCCCACACACACTGACCCCGCCCCACACACTGACCCCCGCCACAGACCCCGCCCCCACAGAGACCCCGCCCCCATACACAGACCCCCCCCCCCATACACTGACCCCCGCCCCACACACCCCCATACACACTGACCCCGCCCCCATACACAGACCCCCGCCCCCACACACACTGACCCCCGCCCCTACACACACTGACCCCGCCCCCACACAGACCCCGCCCCCACACACACACACCCCCCCGCCCCCACACACACTGACCCCGCCCCCCACAGACAGACCCCGCCCCCCACACACTGACCCCGCCCCCCCACACACACACAGACCCCGCCCCCACACACAGACCCCCCCCCCCACACACAGACCCCGCCCCACACACACAGACCCCGCCCCCCACACACACAGACCCCGCCCCCACACACACACACACACATCCCCCGCCCCCACAGACAGACCCCGCCCCCACACTGACCCCGCCCCCACACACACACACACACTGACCCCGCCCCCCACACACACATACCCCGCCCCACACACTGACCCCGCCCCCCATACACAGACCCCGCCCCCACACACAGACCCCGCCCCCACACACTGACCCCGCCCCACACATACACACACACACACTGACCCCGCCCCACACACACACCCCCCCCCCCCACACACAGACCCCGCCCCCCCCACACACACTGACCCCGCCCCCACACACACCCCGCCCCCGCACTGTCCCCGCCCCACACACACACACAGACCCCACACACACCACCCCACACCCCACACACACACACAGACCCCCGCCCACACACACACAGACCCCGCCCCCACACATAGACCCCGCCCACACACACACTGACCCCCGCCCCCACACACAGACGCCGCCCACACACACAGACCCCGCCCCCCCACACTGACCCCCCGCCCACACACACTGACACACACACAGACCCCGCCCCCACACACTGACCCCGCCCACACACACACACACAGACCCCGCCCCCACACACTGACCCCGCCCACACACACACAGACAGACCCCCCCCCCTGCCCCACAGACCCCGCCCCCAAACACACAGACCCCGCCCCTCGCAGACCCCCACGCCCCCATAAACCCTGGCCCCACCCACCAAGCCCAAAACCCCGCCTCCAGCCACACCCCCATAGCAACAGGCCCCGCCCGCAGCCCCAAGCCAGGATGGTGCGTGACTTGGTGGGGAACCTGCGGACGGTGGTGCTCCCCTGCAAGGCTATTCTGGTCCACGGTCGGGGGTGGGGGTGGGGGGATCTGTCGGACCAGCCTGGGCGAGTAACCGCGGTGCGATGTGTAGACGGTGAAATCTGCGGTCACTGTGGAGGTGGGGGGAGGGAGGGTCCACAGATCTCGACTAAAACACAGCGGGCCAGGCAGCATCTGTGTGGATAGGTGAAGTTTCAAGTTGGGGATCCTTCTTCAGTGTTTAAGGTGGTGGATGGGTTGCCAATAAAGAGGGTTCCTTTACCCGGGATGCCATTGGGTTCCTTGTGTGTGTTGGTGCTGTGGGACGTGGCGAGTATTTGGGGTGTCTAGAGTTGAGGCAGCTACTGCAGGACCGCCAGGACCTGGTGTAGTTTGTTCTGTCCGGTTTCGGTTGTGTGTGCTAACCAGTCAATGGAGAGGCAATACATGATTACAACCAACCTATCCACAGGTACATGATAAAGGGAATAACTTAAATAACGTTTAGTGCAAGATAAAGTCCAGTAAAGTCCGAGCAAAGATAGTCCGAGGGTCTCCAAATGAGGTAGATAGTAGTTCAGATCTGCTCTCCTGTTGGTGGTAGGATGGTTCAGTTGCCTGATAACAGCCGGGATGAAACTGTCCCTGAATCTGGAGGTGTACGTTTTCACATTTCTGTATCTGTTGTCTGATGGGAGAGGGGAGAAGAGGGATTGACCGGGGTGAGACTGGTCCTTGATTATGCTGTTGCTTGGGCCCAGGACCTGCCCCAAGGATCTCTTGTAAAGATCAAGTCAGGAGTATTTTATTGTCATGTGTCCCAGATAGAACAATGAAATTCTTCTGATGCAACACAACAGAATATGTAATCACAATAAATAATATAATAAGCTCAGAAAAAAACCCCAAACAGTAACAGTGCAATAATAATTATTATAATAGTCTATTGTAGTTCATTTCTTATGAAATTCTTGCTTTGCTTCAGCACAACAGAACATAGTAGGCATGACTACAGAACAGAAAAGTGTTTCCTCATCTCCGTTCTAAGTGGCTTGCCCCTTATTCTTAAACTGTGGCCCCTGGTTCTGGACTCCCCCAACATCAGGAACATGTTTCCTGCCTCGAGCGTGTCCAAACCCTTAATAATCTTATATGTTTCAATAAGAAACCCTCTCATCCTTCTAAACACCAGAGACATGGTGAATGACTCAGAGCAATGAGAATGAGTTACTCGTGTGGGTGTGGGGACCTCTGTGGGTCAGATGCAACATTCCTTCCAGCACATCCCGCTGGAAATCCTCAACAGGTCAGGCTGCAACTGTGGCAAATGTTTCAGCATTTGCTGATTTTCATTCACATTTCAAACATCTGCAGTTTGTATAATGTTTCTCTTAATCTGTAGTTGAATGGTACGTAAGCACCGCATGTACTTAGAAACAGTGACATTCCTTGTTTTGCAGACAGTTCAGTAAAATATTACAATGCATAAGCAAGCTCATGTCCAAGTACAAGGGGTGCTGTGATTGTAGTGTGGGAACAGTAGACGATACTGAGACAGTACACGAGTCACCACGTTTCAAGTGTCCATTTCTGCCATTCGTCTTCAGACTCAGGAGAAGGCACCCGGCCTGAAACGTCAACTATGCATTTTCTCTAGAAATGCCTGACCCGTTGAGTTACTCCAGCACTTTGTGTCTCTTTTTTTGGTAAGCCAGCATCTGCAGTTCCTTGTTTCTACAATAAAGTATTCGTTATTCTCAGTAAACCAGACCATTGAGCAAAAACTGTGGGCAATTGTGGACAGGGAGGAGCAGATGTGGGCAGATGTGGACAGGGAGGAGCAGATGTGGGCAGATGTGGACAGGGAGGAGTAGATGTGGGCAGGAAGGAGCAGATGTGGGCAGAGAGGAGCAGATGTGGGCAGGGACATGTACAGGATTGTGGGCAGATGTGGGCATGGATATGAGAGGAATGTGGGATGAGGGAATGATGAGCAGCAATGTGGGCAGGTTTGTAGGTAGAGTAAGCACAGCATGTGCTTGGATGAGAACATACATGTCAAGATTAGTAAGTTTGCAGATGATATAAAAGTGGGATGATATAATTATTTGCAGAAAGTGAAGATGGTTGTGAAAGATTGCAGCAGGATCTTGATCGATTGGCCAGTTAGGCTGAGGAATGGTTAATAGAATTTAATACAGAAACATGTGAGGTGTTGCATTTTGGGATGACTAAAATGGGCAGGACCTACTCATTGAATGGTAGGGTTCTGGGAGGTGTTGTAGAGCAGAGGGATCTAGGAGTACAGGTGCATGGTTCCTTGAAGGTCGAGTCGCAGGTAGATAAGGTGGTTAAAAAGACTTTCGGCACATCATTGGCCTTCATCAGTCAGAGTATAGAAGTTGAGAGGTCATGTTGCAGTTGTATAAGACGTATTTAGAGTTTTGTGTTCAGTTCTGGGCATCATGTTGTAAGAAAGATATTGTCAAGCTGGAAAGGATACAGAGAAGATTTACAAGGATGTTGCAGGACTAAACGGTGTGAGCTATAGGGAGAGGTTGAGTAGGCTGTGACTCTACTCCTTGGGGCACAGGAGGATGAGGGGTGATCTTATAGAGATGTATAACATCATAAGAGGAATAGATAGGGTAGATGCACAGAGTCTTTTGCCCAAAGTAGGGGAATTGAGGACCAGAGGACATAGGTTTAAGGTGAAGGGGGAAAAGATTTAATAGGAATCTGAGGGGTAACTTTTTTTACACAGAGGGTGGTGGTTGTATGGAACAAGCTGCCAGAGGAGGTAGTTGAGGCTGGGACTATCCCAACATTTAAGAAAAAGTTAGAGATACATGCATAGGACAGGTTGGGAGGGATGTGGACCAAACGCAGGCAGGTGGGACAGTGTTGTCTAGTTGGGCCGACTGGCCTGTTACAACACTGTATCACTCTATGAGTAATGGGCAGGGTATTTCCAGAGCCTGATGCTTCTCAACATATCTGATGAAGGGTGGTTGGTCTAAGATGTTGCCGTTCTCTCCGCCTCCAGGTGGGTGGGTCGTCAGTGAAACTGCCCTCTACCAGATGTGGTTGGTTTAGTTTAGTTTAAATCTAGCATGGAAACAGGCTCTTCCACCCACCATGTCCACACCGACCATCGATCACCTGTGCAGTTGAACTGGTTAATGTGGAGGAAATAGAGGCATTAGGTCTGAGGTAATGCATGCAGCAAACACTGGTGCAGCGAGAGTTTAGTTTAGTTTAGAGATACAGCGCGGAAAAAGGCCCTTTGGCCCACCTAGTCCGCGCCGACCTGTGATCCCGCGCACTAACACTATCATTATCGTAACCATATCACAACATTAGCAAATTTGCAGATGACACAAAGCTGGGTGGCAGTGTGAACTGTGAGGAGGATGCTATGAGAGTGCAGGGTGACTTAGACAGGTTGGGGGAGTGGGCAGATGCAGGGCCGGATTTACGCATCACAAGCTTAAGCTGAGGACATCGAGATCTAGGGGGGCCTCGGCAGGCAGACAAACCCAGAGCAAAAATCAAAAAGGGCCACTTTTCAACATAATTGTAACATTTTTCACACAGAGAGTGGTGAATCTGTGGAATTTTCTGCCACAAAAGGTAGTTGAGGCCAGTTCATTGGGAGTTAGATGTGGCCCTTGTGGCTAAACGGATCGGGGGATATGGAGAGAAGGCAGGTACAGGATACTGAGTTGGATGATCAGCCATGATATTGAATGGCGGTGCAGGCTCGAAGGGCCGAAGGGCCTACTCCTGCACCTATTGTCTATGTTTCTATGTAAACTGTACCCTGAACTCTCTTCTCAGACGCTGCCCGACCTGCTGCACTTTTGCAGGTTTTTAATTCTCATTTTTATGTCAGAGGTCCTGCATTGCAAATGCCCAGGAGCATGGCGGCAGCAGTGCATGCCCTGCACGGTTGAATTGCGGCGGCAGTGCATGCCCTGCACGGTTGCATGGATAGACTCGGCTTGTACTCGCTAGAATTTAGCAGATTGAGGGGGGATCTTATAGAAACTTACAAAATTCTTAAGGGGTTGGACAGGCTAGGTGCAGGAAGATTGTTCCCGATGTTGGGGAAGTCCAGGACAAGGGGTCACAACTTAAGGATAAGGGGGAAATCTTTTAAGATCGAGATGAGAACAACATTTTTCACACAGAGTGGTGAATCTCTGGAACTCTCTGCCACAGAGGGTAGTTGAGGCCAGTTCATTGGCTATATTTAAGAGGGAGTTAGATGTGGCCCTGTGGCTAAAGGGATCAGGGGGTATGGAGAGAAGGCAGGTACGGGATACTGAGTTGGATGATCAGCCATGATCGTATTGAATGTCGGTGCAGGCTCGAAGGGCCGAATGGCCTACTCCTGCACCTATTTTCTATGGGGACAGTAGTGCATGCCCTGCACGGTTGCATGGCGGCAGTAGTGCATGCCCTGTACGGTTGCATGGCGGCAGTAGTGCATGCCCTGCACGGTTGCATGGCAGCAGCAGTGCATGCCCTGCAGGGTTGCATGGCGGCAGTAGTGCATGCCCTGCACGGTTGCATGGCGGCAGTAGTGCATGCCCTGCACGGTTGCATGGCGGCAGTAGTGCATGCCCTGCACGGTTGCATGGCGGCAGTAGTGCATGCCCTGCACGGTTGCATGGCGGCGCCACCGCGCCACTGCAGCAGCAACAACCCCGGGGAACAAGGAGCCGCTGCCATGTGCCCGCCAACAGCCCCGCGCATGCGCGGTGACGCCGCCTCGCCCGCGCGCGCGCGTACGCACGCCACCGCGAGAGCGCGCACGCACGTACGTTACCGCGCCCGCCCCCTCCGGCGCGCATGCTCAGTCGCAGCGCCGCGGCCGGCGGGGACGCGCACGACGGGTCGGGGACGCGCACGACGAGGTCGGGGACGCGCCGCGCCGAACGTCACGTGGTGCGGGCAGCAGGCTACTAGAGGCTGGAGCGGCCATTTTGAGCGATAGACGCTTCTGGAAGGTAGGCTGGCGGGCGGGTTGTGGCGGTGACCGGAGTACCGGGACCCCCCCCTTCACCACCGCCGCGTTCCCGGGCCCCCCACATCACCGGGGGCAGTGGCCTGACCACCCTCCCCCCTCCACCCCAACCCCGGCCGCCCAGCACCGGGCCGCGCCGAGCCGCAGCGCGCCAACCCCAGGCTCAGCCCCAGGCCAAGGCCCAGGCGGCGGGCAGCGCGGGCTCTAGGCCCCGGCCTCATCCACCCGCGCCCGGCCGGGCCTGGCCTGGCCTACCCGTAGTCCCCAACCAGGGCCCGGGGTCGCTGCGTGTGTCCGGGCCGCCTCCTCTTCCCCGCGGGGCCGCGCCTGAACAATGGCGGGAAGCGGGCCGCGGCCTAGCGCGGGCTCACACAGCCTGGGGCTGGCGCGGACACACACGGGGCTGGGGCTGGCGTGGACACACACGGGGCTGGCGGGGTGTCTTTGTTACGGGGAGGTGGAGGGAGGAGGGGGAAGGGAAGGAGAAACAGGCCGCCGCTCACCGCGTGTACTCTCTTTCCCTCGCAGTTACAAACTATGGGAGACCAGGGAGAACCTCAAGTCCAATTCAAGGTAAGGAGCCGCCGCCCGTCCCCATCGTCCTAACCCCATCACCTCCACCCACTCCTCTAACACCACCATCCTCTCCCCTAACATCTCCATCCTCTCTCCTAACCCCTTGGACCGCTCTCCCGCCCTCTGGCCCAGGCTGCGAGCGGTCCTTGTCCCAACCCAGGAACCCCAGACTTGTATGTACTTGTAGTTTTATTGAGCATCACTCTTACCCTACCCTGTACCAAAACCAGTGCAATGTAAAATATCATTCATAAACTTGTATTTTACTAATATTTCATTTTAGCCAGTAGACTTGTATTTTTAATGCCTAGAGGGCTTTAAAACAGATGATGGGGAAAGCTGGAGAAACTCAGCGGGTGCAGGTGTATCTATGAAGCGAAAGAAAAAGGCAAAGTTTCAGGCCGAAACCTAACCCTTCTCCATAGATGTTGCTGCAACCGCTGAGTTTCTCCAGCTTTTTTGTGTACTTTCGATTTTCCATGCAGTTCCTTCTTAAAAACAGAGGTAGTTGTAGATTGGTTACATTACTTACTCATCAATGTAGTGCTCCATCTACTATCACACCATTCATGTTATCACAACGTGACATGTGCTGTTAGTTAGTACTGCTGCATGGTAGGAGTAACATGCTGTAGTGCATTGTATATGTCACTCAATAAATACTGTTATACCAGATCTGTGAATATGAGTGATTTACTCAACAGTAGTTGAGGCAGGTACTACAACAATTTAAAAGGCGGGTACAAGGCTATGAAACGTTTAGAAAGATATTGGTAAAAACCTGGGCAGGTGGGACTACCGTAGATGGGGCAAGTTGGGCTGATGGACCCGTTTCTGTGTAGGAAGGAACTGCAGATGCTGGTTTAAACCGAAGATAGACACAAAAAGCTAAGAGTAACTCAGCGGGACAGGCAGCATCCCGAGAGAAGGAATGGGTGATGTTTTTGGCCGAGACCCTTCTGAGGCTCAACCCAAAACTTCACCCATTCCTTCTCTCCAGAGATGCTGTCTGTCCCGCTGAGTTACTCCAGGTTTTTGTGTCTACTATTTCTGTGTTCCATGGCTCTATGATCAAGACTAAATGTTTTGGTAAAGTTGGGTTTTCGTAGCTGGAGGTCCCCTGTGCTAAGGCATTATTTACTTAGATGTGTATCCCACAAAATGTTGTATTGCCCCATGTGTTGACCCAGCAGTGCATGTTTTAATATCTATAATACTCTTCAAATGATCTAAAATAAATAGTTCTTTTGGCTGTTGGTTGTGTTTGTGGATGTTTTTTAGGGAGTAATTGGACTGGAGTGGGAGTACAATTGTTTGATCAGTTTTCCTTCATCTTTGGTCATTTGGATGTAGTTATGATGTGTTTGTCACATGATCTGTTTAGGGACTGTCAGTCTTCTCAAATGTGACCTGCCCGCGCACCCTGGGATTGCTGTAAGGTTAGACCTATGGGTTATATTAACTAGAGCAAATTGTTGAGTGTGGCTTGACAATGGTGATATCAACTACATAGTCAAAAAGGCCCAACAGAGGATGTACTTCCAGTGGCAGTTGAGGAAACACAACCTGCCACAGGCAATGATGGTCCAGTTTTATACTGCCACCATAGAGCTGTCCTCACTTTCCCCATCATGGTCTGGTTTGGCTCAGCACCAAGCACGACATCCGGAGGCTGCAGGTTGTTGGCTACAAACTTCCCTCCATTGATGAACTGGAAGTGAGCGGGTAAGATCATCTCTCACCCTGGCCACAAACTCTTTGAAGCACTTCCCTTTGGAAGGCGACTCTGGACTATCAAAGCTGCCACCGCCAGACATAAAAACAGCTTTTTTCCGCAAGCATTAACTACTCAATAACCAAAAGTCTGTAGCCTCCCTTTGCTCTGGTGGTTTATTTCATTCTTCACATGTGTAAATTATAATGTCTTATCTTTAATTGCTGTATATCGTGTTGTTACTCGCGAGCGGAGCATCAGGGCAAATTCCTTGTATGTGAGTACTTGGCTAATAAAATGTATTCAATTCAATTCAATATGGAATGGAATAAAAGGCAAGAAGTATGCCAATAGAGGAATTGATTCCAAAAGGAATAATGACATTAGTGAATGTGACTATACTTAACTGCATGTTTAGCTGTATTCTGGGTGGTTTCAATAGCAGGAAGATGAACCCTTTTCCCAATGTGTAGGCAGGGCTACTTTATTGCATGTCATGAATTGTGCTTTCCTGCCTTATTGGTTAAATCTGTTTCACTAAAAGATACTGACTGAATCATTATTCTTGTAGCTTGTACTTGTTGGAGATGGTGGTACCGGTAAAACTACTTTTGTGAAGCGCCATTTGACTGGTGAATTTGAAAAGAAGTATGTAGGTAAGTGCTTTAAGTGACACGATGCAGGTAGCTATTCTGATTCCTTTCTCTTTCCCCTGACTCTCAGTCTGCAAAGGGTCTCGACCGAAAACGTCACCTATTCCTATTCTCCAGAGATGCTGGCCCGCTGAGTTACTCCAGCCTTTTGTGCCTATCTTCTGATTCTTGACAAGCCTATTTCAATTCATCTCACACCTTTCATTGGTGAGGAATGACCACACTTTCATAAGCGTGGAAATTATTCCTGTTTGTTTCCTTAAATATTTAATTTGCCCCATTCTAGATCAACGATGAGATTTTTAAAGTTGCTTATAAATTACTTCAGAACTTACTTGACTGACCCAATCACGAGAGAAGTTGCTGAACCAATCTTGCTGATGTTCACCAATAATTTGAATATATTGCTGCTCTGAAAACGGCTGCAGCGTAAACCTATTTTTAACTGGTTGCTCTATGGTTGCAACCTAGTACATTTAAGGTCTTGAATCAGTCCTGTGCTCCAGAATTGTCTGCAGATCACTTGCTAGTACTTTACCAAGGTGTTGTACAACCTAGAGCCTCATAACTGTGGTCCATTGTAGCAGTTTTCTCTATTTAAGGCCCCTTAGTAACCCCATGCAAGTATATCACCAAGCTTTTTTGTTTCACTTTTTAAATGAAGACGTGCTGTTTAGTTTATATTGCCTTTTATTTTATAATTTTTATAGATACAAAGATTCTGCAAAAAATCTCTCAAAGCTACTTGGATGTGCATGGATAGGAAATGGTTAGAGGGGTATGGGCCAAATGCAGGCTAATGGGAAGGCACTTGTTCAGCATGGATGCGTTTATGTTGATGGGCTTGTTTCCATACTATATACATCTGGGTAAATTGCTTCATATTCTGGGTCTGCACTGTCATTACACCAACCCATACTGTCCAAGAGTGGATTCTTGCTGCCTTCTATGTTTCATTTTCACATCATGCTGGACAATGTCATTTGACAGCTGCCCATTGTCATATTCACCTGGGAATGTGGATGTTGGAGTAATGTGTTGACTTTCCCATTGCAGCTACTTTGGGTGTTGAAGTTCACCCTCTGGTGTTCCATACTAACAGAGGTGCCATCAGATTTAATGTGTGGGACACTGCTGGTCAAGAGAAATTTGGTGGTCTCCGTGATGGCTACTATATTCAAGGTAAGGATTTAAACCCCGGAGCTCCTGACGATGGTATTTCTGATAGTATCTGGGGTTCTTACTTGCTATTTCTTTAACAGCTCAATGTGCCATTATCATGTTTGATGTAACTTCGCGGGTGACATACAAGAATGTGCCTAACTGGCATAGGGACTTGGTGCGAGTGTGTGAGAACATCCCCATCGTCTTGTGCGGCAACAAAGTTGACATTAAAGACAGAAAAGTGAAGGCCAAATCTATCATCTTCCACAGGAAGAAAAACCTTCAGGTATGCCGTCTGTCAATGTTCGGTATGTTTGCAGATCTGCCAACGTTGGCAGTGGGTGCTGAGAGGGAGGTCTTTCAGCACTGAGGTCTGCCATCTGTTCACTGTCTATTGTTAGTGGACACTTTGTTTTAGATTCCAACCCTTTCCAAATCCAACACTAGAACCATGTAGTGTGCCTAGGAAGCCAATCCTTACTGGATTGTGAGGGGTGGGAGTCTGTATTTTGCAAACCTGTGCCCAGCTGTTATTTGTGCCTTTACTGTCAGTGATTCTAGTTTGGTAAAGATCTAAAGAAGCATTAGTCTGGTTACTGTGCTGACTAATTATTTTTTGTTTACGAGTTCACTTGGTGACTGGTTAGCTTTTTGGGTGTGGCCAGCAAACTAACAATTTCCCCAGTTCCATTTCCTTTGCAACTTGTGAAATGTCCTGGATTTGGAAGCCGTGCTGCAGTGGTTGGCAGCACTTGTTATCAGGTGAGGCGATGGGGCGCAATGAAGTGCTTTGATTACTGAACTCGTGGGATGACATGGTGGGCAGCGTCTGCTGAAACCACCCGCCAAAGTCGATCAGAACCCACTGTTCTGTCTTTTACGGAGCTGAATGGGTGTGAAGGAGAAGGAAATCATGCAATTGCTGGGCAAACTCGTTTAATTTGTGAATGAACTGGGCTTTGCTTTTTGTATTTAACCATTTACATTCAGCTTTTTCAAATATAATGAGACTAATTCCAATGTTTAATGGGCGAGCTGTACATGAGCTGAGGGGGATGTAGAATCATTCTGCCTCATGTACACCCATTTTTGCAGCTCCTCGACACATCAGCTTGATGTATATAAATCCATCTACAGTGCCCTCTTTAATGTTTGGGACAAAGACACATCATTTATTTATTTGCCTCTACTCCACAATTTGAGATTTGTAATAGAAAACATCACACATGGTTAAAGTGCACTTTGTCAGATTTTAATAAAGGCCATTTTTATACATTTTGGTTTCACCATGAAGAAATTACAGCAGTGTTTATACATAGTCCCCCCCCCCATTTCATGGCACCATTATGTTTGGGACACAGCAATGTCATGTAATGACATTTTGTTGCATATGCTTTGCATGCAATGACTGCTTGAAGTCTACAATTCATGGACATCACCAGTTGCTGGGTGCCTTCTCTGGTGTTGCTCTGCCAGGCCTGTATTGCAGCCATCTTTAGCTTATGCTTGTTTTCTCTTCAAAAGGCATTCTTAATTAGGTTCCGAGCGGGTGATTGACTTGGCCATTTGACCATTGACCATTTTTTAGCTTTGAAAAACTCCTTTGTTGCTTTAGCAGTATGTTTGGGATCATTGTCTTGCTGTAGAATGAACCGCCGGCCAATGAGTTTTGAGGCATTTGTTTGAACTTGAGCAGATAGGATGTGTCTATACACTTCAGAATTCATTATGCTACTACCATCAGCAGTTGTATCATCAATGAAGATAAGTGAGCCAGTACCTTCAGCAGCCATACATGCCCAGGCCATAACACCCCCACCACCGTGTTTCACAGATGAGGTGGTATGCTTTGGATCTTGGGCAGTTCCTTCTCTTCTCCATACTTTGCTCTTGCCATCACTCTGATACAAGTTATTCTTCGTCTCATCTGTCCACAAGACCTTTTTCCAGAACTGTGTTTGCTCTTTTAAGTACTTTTTGGCAAACTGTAACCTGGCCACCCTATTTTTGCAGCTAACCAGTGGTTTGCATCTTGCAGTGTAGCCTCTGTATTTCTGTTCATGAAGTCTTCTGCGGACAGTGGTCATTGACAAATCCACACCTGACTCCTGAAGAGTGTTTCCGATCTGTCAGACAGGTGTTTGGGGATTTTTATTTATTATAGAGATAATTCTTCTGTCATCAGCTGTGGAGGTCTTCCTTGGCCTGCCAGTCCCTTTGCAATTAGTAAGCTCACCAGTGCTCTCTTTCTTCTTAATGATGTTCCAAAGAGTTGATTTTGGTAAGCCTAAGGTTTGGCTGATGTCTCTAACAGTTTTATTCTTGTTTCTCAGTCTCATAATGGCTTCTTTGACTTTCATAGAAACATAGAAATTAGGTGCAGGAGTAGGCCATTCGGCCCTTCGAGCCTGCACCGCCATTCAATATGATCATGGCTGATCATCCAACTCAGTATCCCGTACCTGCCATCTCTCCATACCCCCTGATCCCCTTAGCCACAAGGGCCACATCTAACTCCCTCTTAAATATAGCCAATGAACTGGCCTCAACCACCCTCTGTGGCAGAGAGTTCCAGAGATTCACCATTCTGTGTGAAAAAAGTTCTTCTCATCTCGGTTTTAAAGGATTTCCCCCTTATCCTTAAGCTGTGACCCCTTGTCCTGCACTTCCCTAACATCGGGAACAATCTTCCTGCATCTAGCCTGTCCAACCCCTTAAGAATTTTGTAAGTTTCTATAAGATCCCCTCTCAATCTCCTAAATTCATTGGCACAACTTTGGTCTAAATGTTAATAAATAGCAATAAAAGTTTCCAAATGTGATGGAAAGACTAGGTGCTGAGAGCGCTCTTCTACCGGCATTAAGGAGGCATTTAAACACACCTGAGCAATTACAAACACCTGTGAAGCCATGTGTCCCAAAACATTATGGTGCCCTGAAGTGGGGGGACTGTATAAATACAGCTGTAATTTCTTCATGGTGAAACCAAAATGTATAAAATGGCCTTTAATAAAATCTGACAACGTGTACTTAACCACATGTGATTAAAAATTTTTTTTTTTTTAATCAATCAATCAACCTTTATTGTCATCTTGCAAGCAACAGTTGTACCGTGCAAAATGAAAAGACGTTTCCCAGGGAATAGCGGAGCATCGCACATGAAATTTAAAATTTCTATTTCTATTACAAATCTCAAATTGTGCAGTACAGAGGCAAATAAATAAATGACGGGTCTTTGTCCCAAACATTATGGAGGGCACTGTGAGTGGTGCAGATTCTATCTTTGTTTAAACAGATGAATTGGCCAAAGAGATTTACATTGTGGGGGTTTAAAAATAAAATCTAATTGGTCTGATGTTAATTTATCTGCAAGTTTGTTTTTCCAAGCTCTTTATAAAAAATAAAAAAAATTCCTGATATACTTCTATAGGTTACATTGAAGAATCATAATTGACTTTTCATTGTAAAATGAATAGGGTGTAAATTTGGGAGGTGGCTTGTGGACTTCACATTGAATAGTGTTACTTTTTGAGCCATTATTCTTTACGAGTACAGAGTGTCCTGTGGACTGTTTTAACTAAAATGTCTGCCTTTACTTTCACGTTCCAGGTTGCTCAAGACACTGCATTGCCAGATGAGGATGATGACCTGTGAATTAGAGGCTGGAGTCGAACACAGCAGCCTAGTTTTATAGGCAGCTGTCATGTGATGCAGTGTTTGCCCGTTAATTAGCTGAACAGAGCTTAAATGCTTATAATCTTTAGGGAGGCTAAAGGAGTTGAAATTGGGAGTGAATGCTGTGCAGTATGACAATATTCTTCACACCTAGACCTGTGTACTTGATACTAAAACTTCAAAAACTGCAACATTTGAGTGTATGCATAATTTAATTTATGATACGAGTAAAATCACAATACATCGTTTCAAGTTGTATGTTAATGTCATTCCTACTTTTTGTTAACTTTTGGTTTAGATCATAAAGTTGTGATCTTAATAAAGTTGTATTCCAAATGACTCCATGAATTGTGGCATTAAAGTGCTCAGCATTGCTTCCAAAAGATATTGTTTTTATTAACCACCCCAGTAATGCTTGCAGCCATTGCTGTGGCCGTGTGTTTTTTTTTTGGGGGGGGCGGGGGAGAACTGACTTTCCATGGAGGGAATGTGAAACTCCACATAAGGGGTTTTTGAAATTGCCCCCAAGGTTTCCAGATAGCTCACAAATGGAAGTGTGGATGTGAGGCCGGGTTGTGTAGCTAGGACATGGTAGGATCTGGCTGATTAAGGAAGTGTATGAAGTAGTCTTCAACTTCTCTCATTCTATTATGTTAACAAGGCAAAGACTTGCTGTGTGTGTGTGACCTTTTGCCTAATGCTTATGTTCTGCATAGATGGGCTTGGACTGTCATAAACACCTGCCAAGCATTTCAGTATTCTACCTGAAAATCTGTATTTTGCTGAGGAAATTAGTATTTTTACACTGTGCCATTTTGCTGGAAAAAATGTGTTTTTATTGTGCGGTCATACCCATGTAAGAGTACAAGAATGCATAACTTTGCTACCGATTGGCATGTCTTCTATGCACCTTGACATTCATTGCCATCTCTTTGTCTACTGTTTGAACGGCTGCTTGCTTTTGGCACCAGATGATGAAGCCATTTTGGAAGCCTCCCTTTCCCTCCATCTCTTCCTCCCTCTTTCCCGCCTTCTCTCCTTCCGTTTTTTCTCTCTCCCTCCCTCTCTCCTTAACCCTCCCTGAACAGTCTATGACCCACAGCGCTGCGGCCTATAGCGCTATGTAAAGACAGTAGCGCTCCAGCTGGTAGAGCTATAATTATATCCCATAGCGCTGTTTGTTTAAATTCCCACTACAACCCATTCTTTCGCTTCCTGTATAAAGCTACAATACTTCTGGAGGGGAATATTTGATATCTTCTCCAAAATACTTAAAATTAAATTGGAACCAGATATAAAACTGATCACATTAGGTATGTCAGAGGCCTGCTCTAAGCTAACGATATTTCAAAGACGTTTCCTCAATTATGGACTAATGACAGCGAAAAAATTAACTCAAATTTTGTAATCAGACACCGGTCGGTCCCTACAGTGAAGATGTGAATTGCGGATATGTCCGAGACACTACATTTGGAAAACATTAGGCTTATCTTGGCGGGAAAAAACAGCTCAATTTCTTAAGACATGGTTACCTTTTACTGAATTTCTGCAATAACAGAATGGTTAAGCACAAATTTAAATCGATGCAAGGGATGGGTGAGGAGGGGAAGGTATATCTCCATCTTTTCTTTTCTTATTTACTTCTGCACTGCTTTGGTAGCTTGGGCCTTAGGGGTCTGTTTCCTGCTCTCTTGTATTTTATTTCTTTTTTCTTCATCTTTTCCTTCTTCCTTTGTTTTCCTTTTTTTCAAAAATTATTTTGGTTATAACGTTAAAAACGAAGCTGTACAATAATTGTGACGCCGATCGCCTTATCTCCAACGTGACCCCACTACTCGCCACATCTTCCCATCTCCCCCCATATCTGCCTTCCGCAAAGACCGCTCCCTCCATAACTCCCTTGTCAATTCTTCCCTTCCCTCTCGGTCCACCCCCTCCCCGGGCACTTTCCCTTGCGGCCGCAGGAGATGCAACACTTGTCCCTTTGCCTCCCCCCTCGACTCCGTTCAAGGACCCAAGCAGTCGTTCCAGGTGCGACAGAGGTTTACCTGCATCTCTTCCAACCTCATCTATTGCGTCCGCTGCTCTAGATGTCAGCAGATCTATATCGGTGAGACCAAGCGGAGGTTGGGCGATCGTTTCGCCGAACACCTTCGCTCGGTCCGCAATACCCAAGCCGACCTCCCGGTGGCTCAGCACTTCAACTTCCCACTTCCGACCTCTTGTCAAAAAAATTATTTTGGTTATCCGGGTTAAAAATGAAGCTTGTACAATAGCTTGCTGACGCTCCCATCGCCTTATCCTTTTCGTACAATTGCTTCTAATAAACAAATAAAAAAATTAAATTAAATTCAAAGGTGCTAAACTGACAGCGTTTAAAGCAGGACAGACAGATCGAAGCTTACAAAAATAATCATCCACATCTTGAAATTTAAAATACTAATAGATTTCATCTGTTTTAGTTCTAATCATCCAGAGTTACAGTATGATTTTATATCCTTGCAATTTTTAAGCAGCAAGATGAACCAGGAAGTGGGGCTGATTTTTAGAAATTCCATATTTTACAAAGCAAATCTGTACATCCATATTCTTATCGCATTTCTGTACAAAATACTTGGCAGCTCTGCATAAAAACCCTTCAAATAAATCCTGGGAAGCGTGGTCACTTTTGTGGGAAGTGCAACCTGACAGTGAGGGCAAAAATCAGTTTGTTTACGGATACATATTAGCCAAACGTAGACTTCCTGCTCCATTCTAAAATCATTCATGTGATCAATATTCATTGTGATGGAGGGGGTAGATGGAGTAAAGAGATCAAGAACTAAAGGACATAAGAGTTTAGGTGAGAGGAATTGAAGGGTGGTGGGTGTATGGAACGAGATGTCAGAGATGGGTTGAGGTAGGTACAAGAACAGCATTGGACAGGAAGGTTTAGGGGGGATATGGGCTGAACACAGGCAGGTGCGACTAGTTTGTTTCTTTACTGAATGAGTGAGGGGGGAGCACCATATACATAGAAACATGGAAATTAGGTGCAGGAGTAGAGGCCATCCGGCCCTTCGAGCCTGCACTGCCATTCAATATAATCATGGCTGATCATCCAACTCAGTATCCCGTACCTGCCTTCTCTCCATACCCCCTGATCCCCTTAGCCACAAGGACCACATCTAACTCCCTCTTAAATATAGCCAATGAACTGGCCTCAACTAGCCTCTGTGGCAGAGAGTTCCAGAGATTCACCACTCTGTGTGTGAAAAAGGTTCTTCTCATCTCGGTTTTAAAGGATTTCCCCCTTATCCTTAAGCTGTGACCCCTTGTCCTGGACTTCCCTAACATCGGGACAATCTTCCTGCATCTAGCCTGTCCAACCCCTTAAGAATTTTGTAAGTTTCTATAAGATCCCCTCTCAATCTCCTAAATTCTAGAGAGTATAAACCAAGTCTATCCAGTCTTTCTTCATAAGACAGTCCTGACATCCCAGGAATCAGTCTGGTGAACCGTCTCTGCACTCCCCTCTATGGCAATAATGTCCTTCCTCAGATTTGGAGACCAAAACTGTACGCAATACTCCAGGTGTGGTCTCACCAAGACCCTGTACAACTGCAGTAGAACCTCCCTGCTCCTATACTCAAATCCTTTTGCAATGAAAGCTAACATACCATTTGCTTTCTTTACTGCCTGCTGCACCTGCATGCCTACCTTCAATGACTGGTGTACCATGACACCCAGGTCTCGCTGCATCTCCCCCTTTCCCAATCGGCCACCATTTAGAAAATAGTCTGCTTTCCCGTTTTTGCCACCAAAATGGATAACCTCACATTTATCCACATTATACTGCATCTGCCAAACATTTGCCCACTCATCTAGCCTATCCAAGTCACCTTGCAGTCTCCTAGCATCCTCCTCACAGCTAACACTGCCCCCCAGTTTAGTGTCATCCGCAAACTTGGAGATATTGCCTTCAATTCCCTCATCCAGATCATTAATATATATTGTAAATAGCTGGGGTCCCAGCACTGAGCCTTGCGGTACCCCACTAGTCACTGCCTGCCATTGTGAAAAAGACCCGTTTACTCCTACTCTTTGCTTCCTGTTTGCCAGCCAGTTCTCTATCCACATCAATACTGAACCCCCAATGCCGTGTGCTTTAAGTTTGTATACTAATCTCTTATGTGGGACCTTGTCGAAAGCCTTCTGGAAGTCCAGATACACCACATCCACTGGTTCTCCCCTATCCACGCTACTAGTTACATCCCCGAAAAATTCTATAAGATTCGTCAGACATGATTTACCTTTCGTAAATCCATGCTGACTTTGTCCAATGATTTCACCACTTTCCAAATGTGCTGCTATCCCATCTTTAATAACTGACTAGCAGTTTCCCCACTACCGATGTTAGACTAACTGGTCTGTAATTCCCCATTTTCTCTCTCCCTCCCTTCTTAAAAAGTGGGGTTACGTTTGATACCCGCCAATCTTCAGGAACTACTCCAGAATCTAAAGAGTTTTGAAAGATTATTACTAATGCATCCACTATTTCTGGAGCTACTTCCTTAAGTACTCTGGGATGCAGCCTATCTGGCCCTGGGGATTTATCTGCCTTTAATCCATTCAATTTACCCAACAGCACTTCCCGGCTAACCTGGATGGATTTCACTCAATTCCTCCAACTCCTTTGACCTGCAGTCCCCTGCTATTTCCGGCAAATTATTTATGTCTTCCTTAGTGAAGACGGAACCAAAGTAGTTATTCAATTGGTCCGCCATATCCTTGTTCCCCATGATCAACTCACCTGTTTCTGACTGCAAGGAACCTACATTTGTTTTAACTAGTCTCTTTCTTTTCACATATTTATAAAAACCTTTTGCAGTCAGTTTTTATGTCCCCTGCCAGTTTTCTTTCATAATCTATTTTTCCTTTCCTAATTAAGCCCTTTGTCCTCCTCTGCTTGTCTTTGAATTTCTCCCAGTCCTCCGGTATGCTGCTTTTTCTGGCTAATTTGTATGCATCATCCTTCGCTTTGATACTATCCCTGATTTCCCTTGTTATCCACGGATGTACTACCTTCCCTGATTTATTCTTTTGCCAAACTGGGATGAACAATTTTTGTAGTTCATCCATGCAGTCTTTAAATGTCTTCCATTGCATATCCACCGTCAACCCTTTTAGAATTAATTGCCAGTCAAACTTGGCCAATTCACGTCTCATACCCTCAAAGTTACCTTTCTTTAAGTTCAGAACCATTGTTTCTGAATTAACAATGTCACTCTCCATCCTAATGAAGAACTCAACCATATTATGGTCACTCTTGCCCAAGGGGGCACGTACAACAAGATTGCTAACTAACCCTTCCTCATTACTCAATACCCAGTCTAAAATAGCCTGCTCTCTCGTTGGTTCCTCTACATGTTGATTTAGATAACTATCCCGCATACATTCCAAGAAATCCTCTTCCTCAGCACCCCTGCCAATTTGATTCACCCAATCTATATGTAGATTGAAGTCACCCATTATAACTGTTTTGCCTTTGTCGCAAGCATTTCTAATTTCCTGTTTGATACCATCCCCAACTCCACTACTACTGTTAGGTGGCCTGTACACAACTACCACCAGAGTTTTCTGCCCCTTAGTGTTTCGCAGCTCTACCCATACCGATTCCACATCCTCCAAACTAATGTCCTTCCTTTCCATTGCATTAATCCCCTCTCTAATCAGTAACGCTACCCCACCTCCTTTTCCTTTCTCTCTATCCCTCCTGAATATTGAATATCCCTGGATGTTCAGCTCCCAGCCTTGGTCACCCTGGAGCCATGTCTCCGTGATCCCAACTATATCATAGTCATTAATAGCTATCTGCACATTCAACTCATCCACCTTATTACGAATGCTCCTTGTATTGAGACACAAAGCCTTCAGGCTTGTTTTTACAACACTCTTACCCCTTATACAATTATGTTGAAAAGTGGCCCTTTTTGATTTTTGCCCTGGTTTTGTCTGCCTGCCACTTTTACTTTTCACCTTGCTACCTATTGCTTCTACCCTCATTTTAAACCCCTCGGTCTCTACGCTCACACATTTAAGAAACCCTTTCCCTTTAACTCCATCCTCCACTATCCCATTCGACACCCCACCCCCCTTATTCAGTTTAAAACCACCCGTGTAGCAGTGGCAAACCTGCCTGCCAGAATGCTGGTCCCACACCTGTTAAGATGCAATCCGTCCCTTTTGTACAGTTCCCCCTTACCCCAAAACAGATCCCAGTGATCTAAGAATCTAAATCCCTGCCCCGTGCACCAGTTCCTCAGCCACACGTTCAGGTCCCGTATCTCCCTGTTCCTGCTCTCGCCAGCACGGGGAACTGGAAGCAAACCGGAGATAACAACCCTGGAGGTCCTGCTTTTCAACATTTTTCCGAGCTCTCTAAAGTCACACTGCAGAATATTCATCCCCTTCTTTCCGACATCGTTTGTGCCGACATGCACTACCACTTCCGGATGTTCACCTTCGCCCTTGAGGATTTTCTGCACTCTGTCCGTGACATCCTGGATCCTGGCACCGGGAAGGCAGCACGCCATCCTCGCATCCCGTCTGTTGCCGCAGAAACCCCTGTCCGTACCTCTCACAATGGAGTCTCCCACTACAATGGCCTTGCCTGCCTGAGGCCTTTTTGGTTTTGGCTCAACAGCCCTATTCGCATCGGCTGTCAACTAGGACATTAGTTTAAAGCCTTGAGCAAAGGACATACCGTACTGTACAGTTGATGAGATTTACAGATCGGGAAAACAATTGGAACTCAGTCTTAATTAGACCCAGGCACTTCTGCAAATGTTTTAATCTTGAGTAGTTATTAATTTTTTCTTGTCAACCAAGAATAGGTCTTGGATGCTGTCCAGGCCACTCGTACCATGTGACTACCTGAAATGGAGCCTGGATACACAATCCAGGAAAAAGTGCAAGGGGAGCAATGGTGTAGATAGGAAGATCAGGAGTTCATCCCTAGCATTTGAGGTTCTGACAAGTGGGGAAGCTTTCTTAAATCTGGAGGTCATGCTTACAAACTCCTGTATTTTCTGAAGGCAGGCACACAGCTGGAGCAACGAGGTGAATCGGTCAACATGACCAATCAACATCTGTGGAATTCTCTGCTACAGAAGGTAGTTGAGGCCAGTTAATTGGCTAAATTTAAGAGGGAGTTAGATGTGGCTAAAGGGATCAGGGGGTATGGAGAGAAGGCAGGTACAGGATACAGAGTTGGATGATCAGCCATGATCATATTGAATAGAAACATAGAAATTAGGTGCAGGAGTAGGCCATGGTGAGGCCATTCAATATGATCATGGCTGATCATCCAACTCAGTATCCCGTACCTGCCTTCTCTCCATACCCCCTGATCCCCTTAGCCACAAGGGCCACATCTAACTCCCTCTTAAATATAGCCAATGAACTGGCCTCAACTACCCTCTGTGGCAGAGAGTTCCAGAGATTCACCACTCTCTGTGTGAAAAAAGTTCTTCTCGTCTCGGTTTTAAAGGATTTCCCCCTTATCCTTAAGCTGTGACCCCTTGTCCTGGACTTCCCTAACATTGGGGACAAGAATGGTGGTGCAGGCTCGAAGGGCTGAATGGCCTCTACTCCTGCACCTATTTTATATGTTTCTATGAGTGATGTAGTAGAATTAGGCCATTCCACCCAAGTCTACTCAGCCATTCAATCATGGCTGATCTACCTCCCTCCTAACCCCATTCTGAGAAAAGGAATAGGTGACGTTTTGGATTGAGACCCTTCTTCAGACCTGTCTTCTGCTGACTGAGGTGGTGCAGTGGTAGAGTTGCTGCCTTACACCGGCAGAGACCAGGATTTGATCCTGACTGTGTGCTGTTTGCATGTTTGCCCTGTGACCATGTGGGTTACTGTATCTCTGGGTGCTCCGGTTTCCATCCACATTCCAAAGATGTACAGGTTTACAGGTTAATTGGCTTTGGTAAAACGATTCTTCGACTGTAGGGTTTGCTGTTGTACGCGGCTCAGCCGAAGGGCTTTTCCATGCTGTATCTACACTAAACGACAGGAGAGGTGAGAGAATGGCCCTTGATAATATTAGCTGCTTTCCTGAGGCAGCATGTGGGTGGAGTGCATGAGCGTATGTATCGGGGATGCGTTCACAATATCTTGCCCTCTTGGACAGTTGCCAAACCAAAACATAAAATAATCTGAATAAGGGTCTCGGCCCGAAAAACGTCACCCATTCCTTCTCTCCAGAGATGCTGCCTGAACCGCTGAGTTGCTCCAGCATTTCATGTCTATTTTCAGTGTCTGCAGTTCCAAGTAAGATGCTTTTTATGGTGCATTGATAGAAATTGGTAAGACTCATTGAATTAATTCTCGGAGGTAATTCAGTATGTCAGAGAGAGGCTAAATGCAAATGTAGCCTCCAGTTGCGTTCTCGGTCCGTGATGGTGGCCAGTGGGTCAGGGTTCGGCCTGGCCTGGATGTGTCCGTGTTGGATGGAACTGCAGATGCTGGTTTAAATTGAATTGCTGGAGTAACTCAGCGGGATCTCTGGAGATGAGGAATGCGTGACCTTTCGGGTCGAAACTCTTCGGAAGTCTGAAAATGGATATCGGCCCGAAACGTCACCCATTCCTGCTTTGTGTTTTGTGTTCTATGCCTATACTCAATGCTCTGACTGATGACTGATGTGGTTTATATGCTGCGTTCACCATTGGCGGGATCGATGAACTTCTACCTCCAGGTCACTGCAACTTCCCTTGGGCACTACCACGTGCTACTTAAGTTTTGTCCTGGTTTAACAACCAAAATGCAACATCTAGCACTTGTCCAAGTTTAAATCTTCCATTCAGTATCCATTTATCTAGATCTGGTTCCAGTCTTAGATAACCACCTTCACTGCCCACTACACTGCCAATGTTGGTGTCATCGGCAAATGTACCACGTTACTAACACCTCTGACCCCCCACCACCAAGATTTGTCGCCAATTAACCAGCTGGACCAGGATCCCATCTCAGGTTAGTTTGGGGATGCAGTGTGGACACTGGCTCTCCGGCCCACTGAGTTTGTGCCAGCCAGTGACCAGCCTTTCAAACTAATTCTATCCTACAAACTGGGGACAATATGCAGAAGCCAATTAACCTGCAAACCTGCGGGTCTTTGGGATGTGGGAGGAAACCGGAGCACCCGGAGAAAACCCACATGGTCACAGGGAGAATGGTCAGCGTGGACGGTGGCCTGGAGACCAGTTTCCATGCTGTATCTGACACCGGAACTAAAATTTTAATAAAGTAAGAACATTATAATAGTGCTGGAACAATAACAAGTCCTTAGTGCAACCAAAGGTGTCGTTGAAGTTGAGGTCAGTGTTGTGTTCA